>NC_084970.1:14445793-14525793 GCF_963691925.1 Scomber scombrus
GAGAGAGAGAGAGAGAGTGAGAGAGAGAGAGAAAGAGAGAGAGAGAGAGAGAGAGAGAGAAAGAGAGAGAAAGAGAGAGAGAGAGAGAGAGAGAGAGAGAGAGAGATAGAGAGAGGAGAGAGAGAGAGAGAGAGAGAGAGAGAATAAGGCAGAGGAATGTCGAATGTCGAGCAGTGTCAGCCGGTCAGTATAGCACTTCTTTCAGCCTTGAATAGTAGATTTAAAGAGAAAAACTTCCAGCTTTGCAGATGCTCTGTGAGCACTGACCCACATCCAAACATATGCAAAGGGAGTTGCACACACACATAGACCACTCAGGACCCTTAGATGCGCTCATCACTGACCTGTGTGACCCAAAGCAAATGCTCTCATTCACAGTTTGCTCAACAGACACTGGATCGATGGCCAGCCAGCCAACTGGCCAACTGCTCAGTCAACCCCTAAGAAAGACATTCAGCTATACATCCACACACTCATTCCACACATTTAACTGGCTACTTACTCAGCTAACCAGTCAGCTCTGTCAAAACACAGATTCCCTGCATACAGTATACATCGCCAAATAAATTACAAAGATTTGTCCTTATATACACATTGCATTGTTCACCATTATACTGTATAACACATGGAAATCAATCAGCTGTGAGCTACAGCAGGACAATACATTCAAACTACTGATATGTACAGATATACTGACTGTCTGCTGCAGGACACTGTGTGTTTCTACAAATAGTGTATTATCTGCTAAAATTAGTGTAGACAAATAGCTGCAAGCAACCACAAAGCTTTTAACCCTTTGTATATTGTATATCTGCTCAGCTTATTGGTTTGCTATACTCCATGTCCTTGAGCTGTTTGCTCTCTCTATCTTGCATAACTACTGGGAACTTGTGTTGTCTACAAGCATACAAATCAGGCTGCAACTGTAGCTTAGTATAGTTTTAAACATTTCAGCTGCTTTAGGTACTACACACGTTCAAAGACCACTCTCATCATGAGTACTGTCAGCAGTGTCGATGTCATTTTTCAACAAGATTTAATATGTATAAAAACCTGAGATCAGCCACAGGAGATGTGAAACGTTCACATGCACAACTCAGCATCAAATGTTTTCACAACAGCAGAGATCAGCACATGAATACAACTGTATGCATACACTGCACATGCAAATAAACACACTGCACTGTCTTTGCCTCTGTGTGTGGTTCTTTTATTCCAGTTTTCAATACAAAACACTGCTTCATTTAACAACTATAAACACTACATCCAATACAATATATTCATGAAGCAACATTAAGGCCTAGATAGGCTAGAAAAATGTAGATTATCAATAAACTGCATTATTTAAATAACCTACATGTTCGGAGTCTATTAAACTAACTCATGAGCTGCATCAGGCCATATGTAAAGTAGGCTATTTATATTACAACATAACAGACCAGTATGACATAGGGAATTACGTTTTGTTACTGGACAAGTCACACATGGGTGTTTCCTTGCATAATTACAACAAGGTTTGTTACGTTTTCAGGCCATATGAAGAAAAAGAAAAAAAGAGAGATATTAAAATAGGTTTACAGAAAAATAAACATGAACAAACAAAGTGTGAGAAATTGATAAATATGCCCCGGTTGAAGCAATACAGCCAAACTTCAAAGCTACAGTTGAGAAGTAAATGTCTGTTTTTATTTCCTAACAGGATCAGCAGCAACACAGCAGACAGTGAAGGTCTGCATTTCATCAACATGAAACCAGAGGTGTACGTAATATAATGTGCTCCACCTGCAGAAACAAACTTTTTCTTTAAAAGGACTTACCTCTACAAAGCAGTGGGAGAAGCTCAGTAACTATTGTTCATTAAGACGCTGCTCGCTGCTCCTGCATGCTGTCACCATCTCTGCGGCGTGTGTCATCACCTCTGATCTGATCTCGTCCTCCTCGAGGAGAAGAGGAGTTAAGGAGATGAGGACCCTGCCCCCGTCTTCCACCGTCACAATGGTACGGTCCGAGGGGTGGCCGAATCCGCCGAATCCCTTTACCACTTAAATCGAGTTGTGTCTAGATGGTAACCCTAGATTGTGCAAAACTCTCGCGAGATTAGTAAGGAAGTAGTAACTTTACCCACCCCACGTTTCAAGTGATTATTTTGACCCAAACAAATGACCTTTCCAAAAACCTAACCAGATATTAACCACAGCGTTGTCACGTCTTCTTCAGGGTAATGTTGCATTGGAAGTAATGCCACATCATTGTCGCAATTTTATGGTGAAAATAGGCTTTAAAGCAACAGTTGTAAAGAAGAAAACCATAAAAACCGGATTAAAGGACCCACCAGGTAATGTTAGCCATCATACAAAACTGTGAAAAATAGCTTAAATAGCCCAAACAATCTAGCTTATTCTCCCATGTTGTAATGTTCCCTGTTCCCATTACTTGCTAACTTATTCATATTGGGCAGTTTGTCTCTTTTAAGATATATATGTATATAACATATATTAAATATCTTTGTGTTACGAGTGTATCAGACTTGACAGGACGACAAATAAAGTGCACAACAACGGATTTCAAATAGCCTAACTTCCTTCCAGTAAAGTAGATATCAGTCAAACAAATGGAATACTGGCAAGACAGTGAATTGAATTTGCCATTTTATGACCATATTATTTTTATTCATCAGAATAAAATATTTCTGCACATCCAAGATAGAAAATTGTGTAGCTGCTGTACAACAGCCTTTGCAAGTGTTATAAACTTAAGTAATAAACTTTAGAAGCTTAAATCTTTTCTATGGCCTGAGTCAAGTCAATGTTAGGCTATAGTCGAAAAACACAAAATAGTTTAAAAAGGGCTTTACATTGCCTTCAAATATAGGAGACCATCAATTCAGATAAAGAGAAGTACTGTTAAAAAAAGTAATACAACTTAAAATGTAAACTTTACAACTGGTAACTATTCTCTGTAATCAAAGTCTGACACCTCATCCACTCATCTTCATCCAATCATCTTCATTTATAGACATCTGTCGCCCTCTGCTGGACAAAATATGGATTTAAAACGTCTAAACAGGAGAGGAGAGGAAAACCTAATTATCACAGTAAAATATGCCAACTGTATTTCAGTAATCCAGCTGCATAATTTTAAGTTATCATCAATCTGTTCTGTTTAGTATTGGACTGTTACCTTATTTGTAGTCTAATCCCATTTTGCATGTTGCTGCTATGTCAGCCCAGGAACTGGGTTCTGATTTGAATTGGCAAACACAAATATAGTTACTGAACTGAACGGTGGCTGTCTTCAAAGTTTGTTATGTATATCATTCAATTAAAAAAGTAGTACATACACCCTATGATGCGTACCAAAATTGGGAAAGTTTCTTTAAATAATGTTTTTTGCTGCACTTTGGAGTGATGACACAATTAATAGTTTAATAGTTCTCCATTGATATATGTGATAACCACTGTTGTTGTTGTTTTTTGTTGTTGTCATTGTTTTTTTTATCCCAGCCCAGGTAAGGTAACCTGATTCTATTGAAAGAATAAACTTGCAGAACGAAAAAACGTGTCCATCCTACGACTCTTCTCTTTGTTTCCACCAACATGGGCAGAATTATGAATATGTGTGTGACAAGTACAGCACATCCCCTGTGGAGAGAACCCACCTACGCAGTGGTGGAAATGTTAATTCCTTATTCAGCACCTCCCCTGTTTCCCAGGCAATCTGTCATGCTGATAGGACAAGAGCTACAGCCCCCCCCCCCCCCCCGTACGCACCCCAACCCAGCCCCAAGTGTGCTAGATGATGCTGTGGCTTCAACAGACCAACAGGCAGACAGGTGAGTACACAGTGGCCTTATAGTACTAAAACAGAAGGTGTCCATGTCATGCTGGTAGGAATGCATGAATGATGAGTAGTTTTGTCTTCACCTTACATCATTGTTGACTGCATTTAGAACAGGTTGTTGGATGTGGATGTTGGAGAGACTGTGTGTTGACATATACTGTACACTTCCCATAATTTTGTTTTCTAGTTTCCCTCCTGCCCCACTAATTTTAGTCTCACCAAGACCAAATTACAGTGAGAATAATACAATTACATGTCACCGATCACTGATTTATTCGACATCTGAAGTACCCATTTTTACTTATATTTAATATTTTGGATCTGTATAGCCATCTCAGGAGATTTACTTTGGTCTCAGGTCACAAACCCACAAAATTACTCTTTCTTAAGGAGCGGTTTGGCAACAAACCTAGTTATAGTTGAGTTTTAGCTTGGATGAATTTAGCCCTTGCACCTCTCTGCACAGGGTACTGATAGTCTTTGTGAATTTTAAAACTAAAACTAAAAAAACGTCCTGCTTATATACATAAATAATCTCAAATAAAAAAGACTTTCTTTATTCACCTGACTGCGTATAGGATAGAGTGGCATCTAGTGATGAGGTTGCAGATTGCAAACAAACTGAATACCTCCCCATAGCTTCCTTTTCACCTCCCCCTCCCCTTTCCAGTGTGTAGGAGAACCTATGATAGCAAAAGGCCCTCTCAGGCCCTCAATAGAGCTAGTGTTTGCTTTGTTCATTCTGGGTCCCTGTAGAAACAGGGCAATGCAACATGGCAGCATCCATGGAAGAGGACCCGCTCCCTAATGTAGCTATAAAGGGCTTGTTCTAAGGTAACGAAAACACAATAATTCTTCTTATATTCAGGTGATTATACACTAAGTAAAACATACTATAATATTCCATATCTGCCAATATATACTCCTTACACACTGGTCCTTTAAAAGTTACACTCAGTATCCAAACATGTTCTTAAATGAGAACACTGAGCAAGCAAATGACAACAAAGGAAAACCAAATATGATTTTGGATACAAAATTTTGAAATAAAATGTATAATTTAATATTTCAACATATGAGCAGAACAGGTCGCTAAATTTGAAGTCCACATCTAAATCAAGGCCACCACCGGATGGGATAGTATATTCTGCTAAGATAATAATAATAACTTATGATTACTTTTTTGAAAGTTACAGCTCTTAAGATTTCTATTATAAAGTGATACAAAAATCATAAAATGCGGAGATATTTATAATAAGTTATTTCCACTGCAGTCCTCCCTCCTAATTACAACTTACATTTTGTCACTGGGAATCTCATACTTCATCCTTTCTGCTTCCCCAACTGGGCAGTGCCAATCTGTACAGTGGAATAGCCATGCCACGCCAACACAGCATCCCCTGATGGGAGAACAGGTGTTGGACAGGGTCCAGTGGAGCAGAGCTGAGCGGGCTGCCATGATATATCAGATGAACCGGCCAGCACCGACTTCTCTGGCCCGAGGGAGGGGGACCCAGCCATTTATTAAGTGTGTGTGTGTATGTGTGGTGTGTGTGTTTGTGCAGGGGTTCTGTGAGGGCAGCAGCAGTACAACAATGAGTCCCAACAAAACTGACTGGGACCCATAGACCCAACAGGGAGGCAGGCTAATCTAGGAAATCCCTGAACAAAAACTTTATCATTTTGCTTCAGGCTTTTCAAAATTGTACAACTCTCAAAGGGCAAACAGATGTTTTGATGTTATGTAGTATAATATGTAGCACATATATGTCACATTAAGAGGTTGCAAACTTTCTGTTTCATTACCTTTACAGGTTTTTAAAGATAAATATGAATAAATCTCTTAGTATGAATAAATAAATTAGCACAGATTAATATTGACACACCCATTTTAACCATCCAAGTATCTTTCTTCACTGTATCTTTTCTCTAAGGCCTATGAATCATTACTGTGCCTGAGCAGTAATTTGGTAGACTATCCTTTAACTCAATCAAATGAAACATACCATGTTTTTAGCTGTAAGGATGTGTTCCCATATGTTGGAAAACTTATGTTAAAAATAAGTTTCTATCACTCATTTCTGTTTCCCAACTCAGACCTCAGGAAACTGTTTTATTGGGTTTTTGATATCAGTACGTCAAGTTTAGCTTTACTGCTAATTTTAAAGCCAAAATGGCATTGGGTATGATGATTTGCTAAGTCGCTGTGGAGCCATATTGGCCTAGGCAAGGCTTGTAGTTCCTGTTAATGGGTTGAATATAATATTTTATGTCCCATTGCTATAGCCACGGTGCTTAACTTGTGATGTAAAAATAGTCAGGCCCATTCATTTTGGTATAAATACTTCACTTCGCTTCAAGACACAGACTGAGCTGTATGTTAAACATGTCTATTTGAATGTGCCCCGGCAGAGAGAAAAGGTATTGCTACTTTACATATAATGACGGCCCAGGTCGTTTGGCTGAGAATAATGGTGGTTTCGCTGTAAAGCATATCACTATCATTAGATTTTTACACACTGGCCGTGCCTAACTGGAGATGCACTTATCTGGACACACACACACAAGTATGCATGCATGCACATGCAAACTGCACAGACCCATGCGTGCACAAACACACACACACACACACACACACACACACACACACACACACACACACACACACACACATATCCATCTCCAAAGTCATTAAATCCCTTTGAAAAGAGGCCTCATTTGAGAGAAGCAATAAAATTTTTAATCATTTTATTACCAAAAGAGTATTTAACAAGTGGGTAATGAAACGCCAAAGGCAGGTTAGCTGAGTTTAACCTTCATAGAGGAAGCCATGTATCACATGCTGCCCCGAGGCATGGTGGGACAGAAATGTCATCCTCCATTATCCACCATACCTGAAGTGTGGCGTTGCGCGGCTGGCAGGCAGGCGTCTCGCTCTGCAAGGCGAGGCTGACGGGAAATTAGGGGGAATTCAATTAATGGACGTTTTTTACGCACCAGGGAGAGGGCACAGCTGCACACACACCTTAATGCGTGATGTACACACAAAATCGCAACAAACGTAACACACTTGTGAATGCACACGCATACCTCAAAGCATATCCTCCACATGTCACACTGTGAGGGGCTACTGATGAGACAGGAGGGCAGGAGGAACACATGTTCTTTCCCTGCTTCACAATCACTCTGTTGCTTTCTTTACCACTCTTCACTGTTTTCCTTTTTATACCTCAACTACTTAACTTTCTGCATTTGTCCCACTTCTAGTAGAGAGTTGGTTCTGTTGAATCTCCTCCTCTCTGTCTTGCTCCCTGAGGTGATAGTATAGCGGAGTCGCTCCAGTGCTTTCCCTCAGCGGGTCAATTAAGGAGAAAATGAGGCAGAGGGGGACACTCTCAGTCTGTCACCATAAAAGAACCATACCTACCTACCTACCTGCCTTCCTGCCTGCCAGTTGCTCATATAATATACCATTAAACTGCCCTGCAGTGTAAGTGCAAGTGTGGCTGTGTGTTAATATGCCTTTGCATGAGTGTGTGCGCCTGAGAGAGAAGAGACAGTAGGAATGAGAGTCCTGAAGAAAAATGAAAAGGAAGGGGTTGGATCATACATGTTAGAGAATGAAAAGAGTGGTCTTTCCAGAAAAGCAATCGCCAAGTCCTTAAGGGAGGGGAAATACACCAGCCACCTCTGGTAGCACCAAACACAAGCCCATACATTACATCTTCAAATTTATTTGACATACAGGAATAATTTATGGCTGATAACAAAAATATTCTATTTTCAATAACAAGCTTCTGCGGTACTTAGAGGGACTGGCCCCCAAAGTTAATTGAAAAGTGTCCTGGTTCTCATTTGCATAAGAAACACATTTAAAGGTGAAAAATTATAAATAAATATGCAGCCACCTGTGAAATATGGCTTTTGGCCTGCTGGTCATTTATAACTTTGCCTTTAATTACGTGACAGGCTGGGGTTCTGCAGCTGTAATGAGAGACTGGAGTGATGGAGAGGAGTGTGTGAGAGACAGAGGGCTATAGGTCATTTAGTGTCTGAACAGACAAACATGCATGCATACACACTTAGACACGCACACACACAGGTAGAAAAGTTAACATAAATGTATGAACAGACACACACTCACATAAACAAAGACACATATGTGGACAAACACACACACACACCCACACGAAGGAACAAAAATATACACAAAGACACATAAGCTGATTTTTACTTTTTAACTGTTATCTATTCATTAGACTTTGATCATTTTCAATCAAAATCACTATCACAGGAGAACTTATTACATTACAGTCATCGCTTTCAGTATAGATATATCATCCTGTCCTCCATCCCAATGTTCAGACTGCGCCAGCTAATTTACTCTGGATCTCTTTGCCTGGACATCCAGATGAGCCAGGTTTAAACAGACCACTAATGTTCAGCTGAATTTTTTCCCCAATGAAGTCCTAAACCCAAACAAAGAGGAGAATTTATAATTCAAATAGTGACATCCGTGATGTAAGTGAGTTGCTAGTTGTCAGTAAATTGGCCTTTCTATCATCTCAATCTTAATCCATCCGTGTATTATTGGACAAAACACAGTTTTTCCGTCAGGCTTTTGTTCCAAAAAAAAGTGGGAAAGTAAAACAAAACAAATACATAAAGAAAAGAAAAAGACCTCTGTACACAGCCAAGTTTCCCTTCCCAGACCTGAGAAAGATGTGTTCCTTTTTGAAAATTTACTGTACAATTTTACTAAAATTAAAATTATTATTATTATTAAAAACAATATAATAATTTATCTTGAGTGTCTCCAAGTGTTTCTACTTACTGTAAATATTCAGTAACCTGACAGGAATTTTATCCTGTAATGATTCACTAATACCATGAATTTTGAACTTGCATTGCTGAAAATGCTCTGGAATATATTTGTAGACACAAATTTCGGATAGACAACAAGGCATGTAAAGTGACAGTTACAGTGTCATACAGGCAGGTAGGCTGAACATCAGACAGATAGTTAAACAAAAGACTAGGTTGAGGATATGCGGTGTGTGGCACTTATGTCTCCCCTCCCTCCCTACCTCCTTCTCTTTTATGCATAAAGAAAACAGCTTGCATTGCCCTGCAGGTACTACCAGAGCGCTGTGCCGCCACGCACCGCTTTCACTTTCACCTTCACTTCTTCTCTGCGGTCATTTCCCGGTAGAGCTTGTGTCGCAGCAACAGCACTTCCTGGGGTGTTCTTTCTCTCCCTCCTCATCTCCCTTTTTAACCCTCTTTCTCCATCTCTGAATAGCAGTAGGGAAGGAGGGAGGGAGGGAGGGAGGCACAAGCATGCCCCGGCCGAGCTCAGTAAGTCCTATTATAAGTAGAAGAAGGCGATATTTCACTATTTCACCCCCCAGAAATATTACAAGATAGACAAGCAAGCAGGGGCTAATCCCTGGGATGAAATTAGCAGCGGAGGGGTTAGCAGCAGGATGGAGGATGATAGAAGGGGGGGTTGGGGTGGGTAGCTAGAGGCAACTCGTCCACAGGGATAATTACAAGATGCTCCCGGGATCTGTCTGTCTGTCCGTTGGCTGTGCTGGGCCGGCCTTCATTTTTGATGACTCTATTTTCAACAAGGGGGACTACTTCACTCGTTGTGTGTGTGTGTGTGTGTGTGTGTGTGTGTGTGTGTGTGTGTGTGTGTGTGTGTGTGTGTGTTGCCCTTTCTCTTTGTGTCTCCAGTGCTTCAGATACATAGTAAAAGCTATTAAAATTGAAATTGTTCTAGGGGCAGTGAGCGAACAGGGGAGAGAAGCGGCACTCTCAACCCCCATGACAGACCATTTAATATTGGGTGGTTTGTGCGTGTGTGTGTGCGCGTGTGGGAAGTGAGCCTATGACCCAACTGGCGGGTCTGGTGTGAATATTCGTCCTTCTTTTTTGCAGAAGTATGCTATTCACAGAAATATAAAAATTTGAATTTTGTCTCTGAGAATCCTTAACAGTTTCACAGAATTTTATGCACATTTACAGACTTTAACATAACTTATTCTTTTTAACACCTTTACATAGAAATGTTGCTAAACTTAAGAAGCTGTCTGTGGAGGAACAACAAAAAAATGCAAAAATAATACATTTTACCTTACTTAACTCACTTTGTTTATCCAACATTGCAATTCTATATGAAAGACACAATGAGAGATCAGAGTTATTTTAGTTTCCCTACGTTACAGGTATAAGTGAATAAGTCTCCTCACTTCCCTCTGTCTCTGGTCAGTGGTGGGAGTTGAGAATGCCAGCAGAAAGCTTTGACCACCACACTGACCTCTCTCTAGGGAAACAATGACTTTGAGAAAGCTGGACACATACACACACACTCACGCACACACAAAATGAAGAATGGAATGGGGCAAACTCATTCATCACTTTAACAAATATAACAGGCTATTGTAGGAGCTCGCAAAATAGAAGACAAAAGCTAAAGCAGTTGCACTTAGGCCAATGGTTGCATTCACTCAGGCACATATATGTAACCTATGCGTGCAGAACACACACAAACACACACACACACACGTTCACGCTCGCACACACAATATAAAATCCATGTTCACTTGTACTTCAGGGCATGCCAAATTTGAAATGATACGATGATGATTTCATTTATACTTTTAAACTTTTTTAAAGTATCATCTTTGATAGATCTAATTTGCAACTTTGGCTAATTATAAGGGGAAAAAAGAACCATTTTTGGCATGTAAAGCAGGAAACCTACAGATAGGTTTTCTTTCACCAGCTCATACGTCCCTGTTGTGACATGTGAATGTAACAGCAACGTGTCAATGACTTCATTCTATAATTGTAAAGCATATATTAATATTATAGATATTATAGGTATATAATAGATGTTTTATTTTTCTATCAGACCAACTTTCCAGATCTAGTCAATATTAAACAGTATTGTTTTAATTGAGTATAGTCCTTCAGAAGATGGCCTTTATTAATGCATTAAATTCCATTCAGTTAGTATCATCATTCATTGTGTACCTCCCCTTGTGTGAGTTGCTGAGTCTAAAAATATTTGTCTCTTTTGAAACCAGCAAATAGTAGACAGAGACTTGAGCAGCAGTCATGGTTTTTATGACCTGTAGATGGTGCTCTATACCAGGAAATCAGACTGTGCTTTGATGGTACGCAGACCATAGTGTAGAATAAATCTGTGTGTGTGTGTGCGTGTTATAGAGAGACGGAGAGAAGTGGGGAGAGAGAGAGAGAAAGAGAGGTGTACAGTACCTGATGTTACAGAATAATCTAATGACCGTCCTTCTTTGTCTTTGAGCTGGCAGACAGAGTCATCCGGCACATTCAGCACCAGAATAGCTACAGAACAACCACGCATAAAAGTGAAGTTATAAACAAAAAAGAACACACTAGATCACGGAGACAGGCAGGGCCAGGATGACATTTTCCCTCTGATGACTGCAACCTCTCACATAATTCACAAATTCATCCAAATGCTTGGTCTGGAAACTCCTGTGGGTTCAATTAGTTCTGAAAGATATTGTTGTTTCGCTTCCAAACTTATTTTAAGCAAGTGCAGGTAAATGGAGCAAGCTGAACACAAAAGAGGCCACCACATTAAGAATTACACCTGCATGCACAAACATACAGGATTTATTGGTAAAAAAAAAAATTAATAGTTGCTTATTGATTTTATTTCAGGCCATGTTGATATTTTCCAAATAATTGGAATGACTTGTTTTATTGAAATTGTCATGATGTCATTTCCATTATGTTAATCACTATTTCCTCCTCTTAGTATATATGGAGTAATTAGACTGCAATAAAATGTAAAAGATGGCACATTGTTCTAAAGAAATCACCAATATGAAAAAAATATACAGGACAGGTTGTGTGTTTGTCTTTAAGTATCACCACGTCTTACAGTGTGATTACTGAATTCAGTCAAGGTCAGGTGAATAATTGGCCTGATGGTTGCAAGAAGCTGTGTAACATTTTGTTACATGTAATTATACTGCATTTTATAGAAAAAAGAAAGCACCAAAAAATTGCTCCAAGTGTTATACAAAAAATAATGATGACTAAAGTGATTTAATTCTTTTTCCTGCAGAGTCACAAAAGGCATTTGATTTCATGACAATCGTGATTTCATTTTCAAGAGCAATTACACAACAAATAGCATATCACAAGCTGTTCCATCTTTATGATGATGCATACAGTGTAAATAAAACAGTTTGATAATTTCATGAGTGTGTAATCAGTGTGCAAAACACACGCACATCATTCTTGTCGATCATTTCTGCTTCACAAGGACTCACAACACTGCAGAATGCGCCCTCTTAAAAATATTTTCCTTCATTGAATTTTTAAAAAGTACAGTGTTTTCAGGACAAATAGTCTCTTCATCAGAATAAGTACCACTTCCTCATTCTGTGATCCATTGAGTCACATAAAAATCCTATTCGTATTATCCAGCTTTTAAATGAAGATGTTTCTGGGTAAGATCTGCCTTTGTTTATTATTGTGTTGGGGCAATGACATTCATCTGACAGGGATTCCAGTCTAAAAATAGAAATACAGATGTGACCAAATAACATGCACAGCGCTGCGATCTTGACAACGACCCGCATATTGAGCCATGATAGAGCCAAATGACAAATGATAAGATATTAAAAATAAAAACGTGTAGAGAGAAGATAAGCAGTATATACAATATAAACAAATTTTCACTCAGAGTCACATTGTTATTAATTACTTAAATATGCATATTAGTGGAAAATAAATTATGTTAATCACTGTAAATATTCAAGTGCATTCTAAACAAGTACATCTTTTTTATTTTATTTCTTTAGCTGACATGCAATATGTACTCTTCAGTGAATCTCATTCAAATCAGATGATTAAATGTCAGGCTGGTAATTCATGCACAGATTGTGATTCAAATGCTAGTTTCAATCTCAAACAAACAGATTTTTGTTTTAAATTCCTCAACATTTAGTTTGAACAAAATATATATATGCAGAAATTAAAGCTGTTAGATATGTTGTGTTTTAATTATTTAGTCACTGATTAAAAATGGCAAAACACTTTTCGACCATATGCTGTCTTATTTCTGACAGTACAGTCATAATTTAGGAGTAGCTTCAGATGCACGATCACATATGTCCTACCCTGCACAGACTATAAAAAAGGTGCCCTTGACAATGACTCAGCCTTTCTGTATTGATGTTTTTTTATTAATTTACCTTTTATGAGATTTATTTTTTGTGCTGTTTAGTTAGGACGGAGGTTAGGTTTTCAAACATAAGCGTGCCGAGGTGGAAGAGGCAACTTATTTTCCTCGACATCTTCTCTTAAATTGTATAATTAAACATATTTTAAATACTGTGTTAGCAGGGGCAACATTTCTATTCTTCATCAAATAATTGTTGAGGACCAATTCAGACTTACCAATATTTCTTTAAAGTTATACTTTCTGTGATAATAGCACACACAGCTGCTTTTACTCATGTGTTCACTGAACCAACATATACTTTTAAACAGGTATTAAGACATTTTTTCATTTTAATCTTTCAGCCTTGTAGAATAACTTCTTTCATTTGCTCCCTCCAGGGAGGTCAGAGAAAAAGGTTAAGTATGAAATGGCACCCATGGGAACCAGTGAGAGCCCAGTGTTTTGCCCAAGGACACTACAGCAGGGAAGATGCTTGCTAATAAAGAGGGACACCCCAACCCTCATGGCTCCTCACATTTTAAACATTTTTGAGCCATATTGTTTAAAAGTATCTCACATACACAACCAGATCTTTTAAAGAGACATAAATATTTAGCTCTTATCTACAAAATTCTTTCCCTAAACAGACATGTTGGAAGGAAGGGTCAAAAAGGTGTTTCTGTCATTCATCTAAAAAGCGTTATTTAATTCACCGGGCAACATGAATATGTTATATCTACAATTTTCTTCATCCTGTTTGCAGTTCAAACAGTATTTGACTTGACCATCATCACCTTCATACCCCATCAAGGTGTCTCGCACATGCACGCACACGCACACGCACACACACACAGACACACACACACACACACACACACACACACACACACACACACACACACACACACACACACACACACACACACACACACACACACACACTACTGGCTCTTCAGCACTCACCGTTTTACTGTTTTGCATGTCCCACTCAGCAGTGTATGAAAATAAAGACAGCGCCCTTGACAAAGACAATGTTGCGAGTCCGCTTTCTTTTTTTCTTTCAAGTTCCCTGATTGGATTCCGTGTTCAGCGCTGCTTTAGGAAGACTACGAGGCTGTTCACAGGCAATTATCGTTACATGTGGACTTTTGTCAAATGACATGTGAACCAGGATTAACATGGTTTTGCCCTCTTCTCAGTAAAAACTGCTCTCTATATATATTTTAGCACAAATTGAAAGGCCTATATTTATTTGTAATACTACAATAAATGTTAATTTATGGTACACTCAAATAACTTGCTGTCAGGTTAGCTCATTATTATTATTATTATTATTATTATTATTGTTATTACTATTATTATTATTTGACGACATCCTAAAGACTAAATTGCTATTTGAAAAATGTTAGTTTTTTTTAAAGCTAGAGAGAGTTTTTCAAGATTAATATGAATATTAAGAGAAACTAAATATAATAATACACTAGACATTAAACTGCTAATTAATTCAATTGTTGTGTGTATTTTTTCATAATTATTTGCACTATATTCATAATACATTCTTTGGAATTAAGTGTGCCATTTTGATTAGCTTTTTCTTCATTTTTTTCTTCAGAATTTACTTTGTCAGCATTATTTTTTTTGAAATGCTGGCGTAATTTCATGTTTTAGCATTTGTAAGAATGATCGGAGGAGCATTATTATAATAATTTATTTTTCATCTGTTTTGTTGCATTTTCTCAAGAGTACATGAATACAGACACACACTCTTACTCTTTTCCCCTCTTCCTCTCTGTGTGAACGCTCCTAAGTTTGTTGTGTGCATAATACTTCCTAACGGTTACAACTAATGAATTGACCAGCCTCGGGGAGGTATATGTAAACCTATTAGCTTTAATAAAGTCTGAGGGTATAAAATGACTCTCAGGCATTTCACTATACACTTAGTACTCTCCACAACCTAATAATACCAGTTTCTCATCCAAGTACACTGTCGTGCTCTTTGATTGCATTCTCGGGTCTGTCTGCACAATTATTTTCAATTTAACCACTTAGAAGACGGTGAAGAGAAAGAGAGAGAGGAGAGACAGAGTGAAATGTGTGGTCTCCCTGCTTTGAGTTTCATGTAACCTCAGAAACATCTAGGAAATAGAAACTGGTTGGAGAAGGCAGAAGGAAAAAAGGAGGAAGAAAAATTAAACAAAGACAAAGAGAAATGGAGAAGGAGAGAGGATGGATATAGACCGAGGAAGGCAGGACGTGGCAAACTAGAGACAGAGACGGGGTGATATAATTTCCCTACAGTTAGCTGAGTACGTGTTTGTGTGCTCATTTGGCCGCCTCTTAATCCCTGATTCAATTTCCAGCCTTTAAACATGACGAATTACATTCTTGTCCTCACCTAATGCTTTTAACACATCCCTATAAGAGGCCTTAATCAGGTGAGATGGGCCCCAGTGCTGCTGGCTGTACACACGCACACACAGAAACACACACAGGCATACACGTGTGAGTGTGTAATTTGGACACACACTATGTATAGAAGCACACACATTTGCCTACACACACATAGGCTGATTAGCCTAGCCACGGAGCTAGCCACCCCGGATAAGCCACCAGGTGGATAATGTGCTGCTTTACCGCCTTAATTACGCCATAATCTGTTCAGCGCCTCAACCCCCTGCACAGAAGGACATAGAGAGAGGGGTAGGAGGGGTAGGAGGGGTAGTGGGTGATGAGGTGCATGAGATGTAAGGGGGGCCTGAAAGACGGGACGAGAGGAGCGAGTAGAGCGAGAGATGGAGCAGAGTTGGGAAAAAAAGAGGGAGAGAAGCCTGGAGGCACCTTGCTTCTTAACCTATACACCCCCCCCCCCCCCCCCCCCCCCCCCCATTTCATCTCTAAATTCTCTCTGCTCCATCTGCCTTGCGCCTGGTTGTATTATTTCTTTCACCCCTTCTTTCCTTTCCTCCATCCTTTCCTTCTGTACTGCCTTTTTCCCTAAATGACTTCATATACCCCCAAGACACACTTTTTAACCAGTTTATGAACCAGTCTCCCTTTCCTTCTGTTTCCTGTACGTCTTGAGCCCCTACTGTACTGTACTGTATTTTTCCACACCCTCCTTCTCTCTTTCTTTTCATCTCTCCGAACCCCCCCACCCCCCTGCCCTCCCTCGCCTGGCTGTTCTCCCTCCATTCACCTCTCTCCTTTAGTTGCTGTGTGTCTCAGTATCTCGGGTCCTCCTGTACCCTGTACCTGTCACTGTGTGCAGCCCTTTGACAAATCACGTGAAGGGCAGACTGAGTTTTGTAGGACGAGACAAAGCTTAAACATATGGCTGCTGTGTCCCCAGGTGCTCTGCCGTGTGCTGTAGCAAGTCCCTGGGAGTTCTTATATATAACATTAGCTACCTGTCTGTTCTGCCTTTCTGTCTGTCTGTCTGTCTGTCTGTCTGTCTGTCTGTCTATCTGCTATTTTCTGTGTAAATCTGTGTGTCTGTTTTAATCTCCCCATGAGCCTTGTGTTACAGTAAACATTTAGTTCTGTCAGTTTTCTACATTAATAACTTGTCATCTGGTTTCCAAACTTTAAATGTGATTTGATGGAATTATAAACCTTTACATGAAAGTGTCCAAGTCATTTTGTAATTTGTAAGTGTCAGTCAAAATGTGTCGGCCCATCATCCTCATATATTTATTAGGGCTGTGTCAGATCAGATACAGCACAATCTGTTTCTTATATGTGTGTCTGTATGCATTTTTAAATGTGTTTAGTAGTTTGTGATACCTTACTTTGGCTATAGATTGGTTTTTACTTTAACAATTAAGGACTATATAAAAAGACCTGACTTGACTTGACTTTTGAAATATGACAAAAACTGAAGTGGAAATCAAATCCATTATCTTCGATGAGGCAGATGAATAGGCCTCCGCACACATTTACAACAAAAACAGAAAGTTATTCATAATTATACGAGTTGTTAATATCTGCTTTTAGTGTTTGCAGTAGCTCAACATCTAAACAGAAGGCCAGAGAACAGTATTTAGAATATTTTATTACAATAATAATGGAGCTCTTACAAATGGTGACAGTGCAGGTTTAACAATTCATGGACGATTACAAGTCAAAATGTCAAAAGTTTTTTTTAAGCCTCCTTTCAATTCCACATTTTTATTCAGCTGATGCATTTGTGTTGCTCTTTCGATATTTAGAGAATTTGAATTTATTTCTTTAAATTTGATATCTATAAATAATGACTCACTGGGTCTTATACACATGACCCAGTAATGTTGTTTTTATCATTACCTTATCATTTCTCGTCCTCTCAAAGTACACACTTACACAGACACACTCATACATTTCACAAAGCAAATTTTTCCTGCTAATCAAGATGAAGTGAGATATGAGTGTTTTCTCACTGCACTCGATTCCAATTAAGTGCCCCATTTAATGCCAATTAACCACTGAACCTCAATTTGTGTCATGTTATTTGTTCTGTTGACTTTTTCTTTCCTACTAAAATACTAGTTGACACAGAAGAAGAACTATTATTTTATTAATTTAACACTGCAGTTAGTAAGATGCTTTAGGCATGAGACACAAGCACATATTAACACAGTAGACACACATAACATGTACTGTAGGTTCTAATATGTCTAAATGCATTCAAATCATGGTGGAGCATTTTGGTGTCTTTCAGCACATTGTTTTGACAGTAAAGTCAAACTTAAAAGTATCATTGAGGAAACTACCACAGACACCTTACATGGGTTTTAAAAAAATATTTTTTAAAGAAAAACATGGAGCTAAGTAAGTTTAATTAACAAGAATTGAACTAACCCTTAATACAGATGTGATCTTTGAGACCTAAATGTGATACACTAACACTGGTTACGCAGTAACAAGGTTACGCAGGTATGTCAGTATGTTTCAGACATTTGTAACAGGTTGCACAGATACACATGAACCATAATCCCACTCATTTTTATTTAAATAACACAAAAAAATGCAAATAAAGTACAGTCGCTAAGGTTTTTTTTGTAAGGAATCACTTTTTTCTGTGCCTCCTGAAGTTGACATCTGAGATGCAAGATTTTCAGCTGACACTTTAACAGTTCACAGTATTAGCCGCTGTGTAGCAATAGACAGAAATACAGTACATACCCAGTAAGATGCATAGTCAGAGAGAGGGAAGTATAAGAGTGAAGGAGAAAAGGGTATGGTACAGTATAGACAGCTATAACTAAATAGATAGTGAGAAAGAGAAAAAGACAGTGTTTGGAAATGTCCTACAAAGTTTTGAAGTTCCTTCCTTTTTGCAAACTTAACTTGTATTTGCTGGCATGCAGAATAATTTTGGGCTTTGCTTGTCTCCAGGGCAATGGCCTCAGGGGTAGGCAGACCCCCATGGGGGACAGGTGTCAGGCAGGTGTGTACTGTATGTGTGTGTGTCAGTGAGTAATGGCACTATCAACTGGCCTCCACGATCCATCATGCGCGTCCCTGGCCTAGCACCTCTAGGGCTGAAGCTCCTATGCAGACACGCACATTTAAATGAGTGCACACACGCCCACACACATACATGCACAAAAAGACACGCCTACACAAGCAGATGTACTTATGCATGAAAACACTGAACAAACCAATCATACTTTGAAGCACAGTTTTGTTTTTTTCCTCTGCAGGCACACACACACAGCAACATTATACATTATACATAAGATCTAATTAAGACTGCTGTTAAATAAAAAAGAAAATTGAGAGAAAGTTAATAGAATGTTTTTGAAAAGTTTGGTAGTTTTAAGCTTTAAATGGCCGCACACACATGTAGCCATTATAATCTTCATTTCCAGAGGTCAAACATTTCATGAGTGTGTGTAGATTTCAATCAGCCACCCAGTGCTACTAAAACTTAATTAAACACTAAACGTGAAGGCTTTTGTATTGTTTAGCTTGTTTACCATACATTCCCCTCCATTTCTTGCCACTTCCTCTTAGTTCATTTATTTTTTGTCTCTTTTGTTTCCCGTCTTTCTATTTGTCCGTCGTCTTCTTTCATGTAGCAGAAAATCTTTCTGAATAAATCTCTCTGTTCAGTTATTATCTCAACGGGGGAGGGTGGTATTATAATTAACAAAACAATAAAAGTTTATTAATGAACATTAAAATGCAAAATAGCAGGAAGAGAAGACGGTGGGTGCTATCAATCAAAAAAGAAGTGACTCCCCCGCTTTTTTGAGTCTTAATTAGCCGTCCGCTCATTAATGGCATGACTGTGTTTGTGTGTGTTGGTGCAGGGGAGGTTACAAAAGGACTTTAATTGATCAGTGGCCCCTAAATGGGCTATCAGCAAGTTGGAGACAAAAAAATGTAATTTATAGAATGGTGTCAGTTTTATCTTCATGCCAACTAATTATGAGAGCCAAGGAGTGAAGATTTAACTTGGTTGAGGGCCTCATCCAATCAGCCGACGGCAGTGGCACCAATAATCTACTGTACTGTATGTTAGACTGCAAGTAACCATAAACCAAAGACTGGCACTTTACACTATGAAAATGGTTAAACTATCTAAAAGTCGAACTAACTGGACAAAAAAGCATCACTGCATGATAGCCAAAGAAATAGGTAAAAATGACAGTGATTTACTGCATTTCTTCCCCCCCCCACTTAAACATATTGTGTAACCAGTTGTGTAACTTTTGTAATTTAAGATCCAGACGTCCAATGACTAAAATCATACATTTCATCATATATTTAGGAGCTTAAAAATGAATAAAAGTCCATTTATGACAGAGTTTCTGGTGGACAACAACAGTACGAATGTATTATTTTGTAAGCGTATACTCTTTTGTAGATGCCATTGTGGCGGACAACCACAACGCCGACACATGCACACAAGACGATTACAATCTGTTGCGCACAAACTGTTTGGTAGAGGGCATATGATACCACTCACAGGTGATGAAATAAAATAGACCATTACCTTGATTTAAATTATGAATTTTTATAGGTTTGAAAATTATTGGAAACATTTGGGATAATGTAAGTAGGTGTAGTTGTTTTTAGAAATTACATATTACATATTATAGCTTTAACTGACATATCTTGTCTTGCTTTATCACTTACATCATTTCCCTGGCATGTGTCTTTTACTACGCTTCTACATACTGTATTTAATGTGTGTTTATTTTTATTATCAATCTCATCATAAATATCAGTTGCTGTAGGAAAAATATTTTGAAATATTACAGTGAAATGACATTATGAACTAATCCCTATAGGAGTATTGTTTAAATATTATACAGTGGCAGAAATGTCCTCAGCTCTATGGAACATTTTAGTGTCTTTTGGTTCATTGTTTTGGTTTTGCAACCTGCAGTTTTACTGTTATGGTTCACTCTCATTGGTTGCAGCAGCTCTGATGAATCCAGTGTACACTACCTGTCTAGCACCAAACTGCAGACGAAGCTAGCGATTTATGAAAATATTTGAGCATTTAGCAGCTACTAAGCCAGATATTTCCCCAAAGAGTTGGTGGAGACCAAAACAGAGCAACTTTATAAAGAATTGATATATTCATAGAATTGATATTAGTAGCTAATACAGGGACACGTTTTTTTTGCCCATATTATGTTTTATTTTTTTGCCCCACCTTTTCAGTCTCATTACTGCCACTGCTCTTTCTGTTAGCACATACTGTACCACTGCCATACACCATTATCAAACTAAAGGTCAGTATTGCATCATATGTTGTGTATCTGAGATGATTCCAAAAATGTGTTTAGCATGGTGAAATTACCTCACTACTTTCACCCTTCCCTTTGAACTGTAGATGCCACAAAATAAACTCCCACAATCTACCTGTGCATTCAGAAAGAATCATTTTTATCAACACACATATGCTGTGAGACAGTACAGAATGTGTGCTGCTTCAGCCTTTTTTAAAATTTGATGGACAGCAGTCAGTACAAAGTAACTGAGGAGAAAGAGAGTGGTGTGACATGACACAACAGTTGTAAGACCAAAATATCACAACATCATGCACCTTAACCCAGTAAGACACATAGGCTGCCCTTTAGTTAAAGTTAAAGTTATATTTAACAGTGTACTTTAAACCAATCAAAAGCTGCCTCCCCTATCCCTCCTATACCTCGCACACACAAACACAGGCACACAATATCACACCCACACAGGCACACCTGAACACATATAACATCCAGCTCGATTTATAATAGTTGGCATGACCCTGTGCCCCCTCTCAGGGAGGAACTAAAAGAGTTCAAATCATGGCCTAATTACGCCCCGCTCCGCTTCGCTCCCTCCGCCCTGTACTCTCAGAAACTAGAGCGCATGGCCGCCGCACACACATAGGCACCAACACGCACACATGCTCTGCTTTCGGAACAGACGGCCTGTTTCAGAATTAACTCCCCTGCTTCTATTACACACACACACGTAATCATACACACACTTCCTCAACTGTTCCTTTGCTTCCCTCCCACAAATCTTCCCATGTGTGGCACTCTATATGAATTATACACACACACAGACACACACACACACACAAAGTTCTCAGGTCAACCTACATTTTTCTCTCAGTGAGACCCAGTCACCGTTCTGGGAGTTCATGAAGTGTAAATTCAGATGCTTGAGAAAAAAGCAGAGACTCGAGTAATACTCAAAAGTTATAGACTTGTCTTTTCTAAATCTAGGTATCTATGTTATGTAATATGCAAAACAACAACCTGCATTTATAAAATATCAGTGTACAACTTCAGTGAGGCATATCAGAGTCCAGATCAGAATCAGCTTTATTGGCCAAGTATTTTTACACATGCAAGGAAATGCATGCCAGTTATGTATGAGCAAATGCATGGAAAAAGTAGATACATAAATATAGAAACAACAAGTGGACAACTACATATGCACAATGTCTATAGATGTATACAGATTAAACCAAAACTGTAAACAGGATAAAAATAGTACAAAGGTGAATAATGAATAATGCTGGAATAAAAATGTTGATAAGTGTGACAGCGGGGTATGAGGTGTTTTTTGGACAACGCAGTGGCCAATGACATTGTATTGCATTGCTGAAAAAGTTAAGCCAGTTTCTACTTTAGCTGGAGTCCTCTACATCAGCTCCAGTTAATGGATCGGCCTCATCACATGAATAAAGTGGCTGTTTTTTCACACAGGATTAATATCAGTCTTATGTTGGCCTGAAAATCCAAGAGTGAGAGTTTTCTACAACAAACATTTGGGGCAGATTTTTTGATTGATTTTTGATGTTGATCATACATGTTGCACCTGACTAGACTATATTAAAAGCTTCTTTCAGGGATTTATATCACTTAACCTACAAAAAACACAGAATGTCTATAATAACCCTTTCTTTTGCTACATACAACTGTTGCTGATTAATGTATGCACATATGTCTTTCAGAATCACAAGTGAAGCTAGTTTATCATCAAAAACACCCAGCAAAGTTATTACACAATATGTTAAATTGTAAAACATACCTCTGATGTGCACACAATTCTCAACATCTTGCCTGTTTTAAACCACCCGGCAGCATATAGTCTGAGATGGCAGAATTCTTGTTGCCATACTTTTTAAGATTTTAATTCTTTTATAAAGGTTTCACAAAGTGTATTGGGAGCATTTCAAATAACAGCTCCACTACTGAGGGTTTTGAGGCCCCAGAAGTTCCCAGCTCCTCCTACCACCTTATTGACAGGCTCCACTTTTTCCTTGAGACAAAAAACAAAATATGAGGTTTTGCTAATGTTCTTAACCATCAAAATGCAGTCAAAGGAAGGGGAAAAATGGAATAACTGGAGGCCTAAAATGTTCCAGACCTCTCAATGTCACAACTTTTCAAACAGTTTCAGTTTTCAGTTTAGATCGCCTGATTGTGTTTGAGGATTGGGAAGCTTAAAGTTGTGAAATCTGCCTGCAGAAGTTTAATTTTCATTCCCTATCAGACACACATACACACAGGTAATCTCTCTTGGTATGCAAGAGGAGAGCAAACCTGATGTAAGAGAACAGGACTAAATTGGAGACTGACTGTTTGATAAGTCCATTTCTTCTTGCATTGCTCATTCCCCTCACCCCAGGTGACATTCTGCATTTTTTTCCACATTTGTTAAAATGAAGTTGAACATCAAATCAAAATGTGACAATAAAGGGATGGAGAGTGAAATAAAGGAAACTGAGATATGCAGTAAGTGAGAATAAAGTGTGTGTGCGTGTGCGTGTGTTGGGGTTGTGGAGGGTCTCGCAGTAGAGAGGGAGAGCGATATGAATTGGCCCAGTGGAGTCGCAGCAACTCGATGGCTCTATTCTATTTTTGCCTTTTTTCTCTGGCCAGACCCACAGGCTTTTCCCACAGAGCTGCCACAATACATACAGTACTACCTCACTCTATACATGTGTTTGTGCCTGTGCACGCACATGTGAGCACGTATGTGCACGAATTTGACCTGTCCTTGAGAAGATGTGGCTTCCACTGAAACTGCCGCGAGAGAAAGAAACAGAGAGAAAAACGAGAGAAAAAGCAATGGCAGAGTGAAGAAAGAAATATGGGAAAGGAGGAAAGAAAGAAAGAAAGAAAGAAAGAAAAAGAAAGAAAGAAAGAACCATTTTAACTCTACATGAAATAAACAATATGTCTGTTCCAATATATTGTATTGATGATGAGTCATAATTTCATTTATCTTCAACCACCCAAGATGTTCTCTGGACTGTTTATTTAAGTAGGTGATTCTTTACAAATGTACCATCATTACTTGACTCTCTTCTTAACAGTTCTTATAGGGGTTATTAGAACTTATCACAAGCAATTAACTTTATAGCCCTGGTCTTAAACTAGTTGACTTCCAATTTGCAAACAAACCTTAACAGGGACAGAGGAAAAAGGGGCTAAATTATCCCTGGACTGTCTTTTCACCTCTTCTGTCTCGCTGTAACTCTTTGTCGACACTCTCAAGCTATTTTTCCCGTTTTCCTTCCACTTCCCTTTATCAGCGTAGAGTCAATAAGAGCATGCAGTTTAATATGTCCCTGTCTCATTTTACTGCTGCGCGCTACTTGACTACATGGTAATGTAATTGTTTCATGGACACGTGCTTGCTAACACACTCACAGACTTTACACAAACATGCAGTCACACCAGTCGCTTTGATGAGAATGTGACAGGACAGAGAAATGTGATTTGATTCTCTTTACAGGCCTTGCTGCAATGATCAAACCCTGATGACTCCAAGTGTTTGTTTGCTCTGTGTTGACATCTCACTTCAAGGAGCAGAGACTGAGTGATTAATGAAAGCAAGAGCAGCAGAAGAAGAGAAGACAGGTGAAGAGAGACACAGAGGAGGAAGAATGGAGGAGAAGAGAGGAGGTGAGAGGACAAAAAAGAGAGGACGGGAGGAGGGGGGAGAAATGGAGTAAAGATGACAAGAGAGCAGTAGAGGAGACATATGGAAATCTGAGAGTGAAGGACAGTGGAGGAAGTTGATCTGTAGGTTTTATGTTTGCGAACCAACTGGTCAGTTCAACAGTTCAAACAACAGGACAATGAATTAATACTTTTTTAAACGACTTAATTTGCCTTTAAAAGGATAAATCAATAACTGCAATTATTCACACTGGACATAAATAACATTCTACTTGGCAGACAACATTAAGAATGTGTATGTGTAAATGTGTGTGTGTACACACACTCAGCACACGCATACACACACAGATGTATTTGAGTGTGCACAAATGGACTCTTTTGGTAATTTGGCAACCGTTATAAATGCGCTGCAAATGTCTTTTTAAGCTGTTGGGAGTAATTACTGTTGGTATGAGTGTGTATCGACCCACATGAGCCAATGGTAGCATGTGTGATAAACTTGGGGGGGTGTGTGTGTGTGTGTGTGTGTGTGTGTGTGTGTGTGTGTGTGTGTGTGTGTGTGTGTGTGTGTGTGTGTGTGTGTGTGTGTGTGTGTGTGTGTGTGTGTGTGTGTGTGTGTGTGTGTGTGTGTGTGTGCGCGATCCGTCCCTAAGGGAATTTTCTCCTGTTGAAAATCAACTCTCTAACTCTGCAGCAGGCTGCCAATATTTCAGTCGGCTGTGTAATTAATTATTTATTTAATATACTGTGTGTGTTTGTGTGCGTGTATGTCCGTGTGTGTGTGTCTAGAAAAGGAAGGTTTCATCTCATTCAGGTATTGATGTGCTTCAACCTTGACGCCTTCTTTTCTCACACTACACACACATACATGCCTACAGTATACCTGAGTGGAGCAAAGCAAGGTGTAATGGAACTCAATTCATTGGGAAGCAGCGCTGAGAATAGATCACTCATTACTTGTCCCGAGGTCACTACACACACACACACACATTCACACACAGGCATGCACACACCTGGCTGCAGGTGCCTTCTTGCATACATCGTGTCTACCTGCATTCTAAATCATGGCAGCAGATGCTTTTTCTTTTGACAGTATTTGGAAGGAAAAAACATGACACTAACACTGATTTGCTTGGGGTTCAATTTCCAATCCTGTCACCTGTGGTAAACCTGAACTATATGTTCCTGACATTTAGATTTTTTTAATTTTCAAAGGTTCAATTCAATAACAGCAGTATTACTGATCTGATATTTTACTTGCTCTATGCATAAAATGACATCAAAGGCTGCTGAGATTTTTTTTGTCAGGCAGTCAGCACAGCTTTTTGTATTTGCTGGGCAAGCTCTAAACTCTAAGGCTCCTTGAAGTACTCGTCGTGGACTCTGCGCTGCGGTTAATGTAAAAAGGTACTTCATTTATTCCTTTGAATTAACAGAATATACCAGAAACTATCTGTAGTCATGTAGAATTGGCCCTGCACAGTCCTGGTGCACACATACATGTGTTTTCAATTCTCACACTGTCTTAGGACTGTAGTCTGAGCTTGATTGACATGTGTCTGACCCACGTAATATTTTGCTCCACCTGTTAGGGCAGAGAAGTTCACCTTTACCATTGGTTCCTAAAAATTGGTGACCTCATGTAATAAACCTTTTTCACAGCAGACATTTTGGCATATACTGTATAAGATAATTAAAGAAGGAAAAGCACAGGTGCAATGAATATAATTAATTAATTAATTAAAGTTTTTTTTAAAATTCATGACAGTAGTATAGTACATGACGGTTGACACCTTTGGCCTTCCCGAACCCTTGAATATAACAGACCAGTCGTTGATGTTATCAGTTCCACCTGGGATTTTCCTGCTATGACAAGTCAAAATGTCTGCTGTGAAAAGGGTCACTCAACAGAAATCTGAGCTTAAGCCTTATTAGTTGGAATAAGTGAAAACACCTGTATGGCTGTGCAGGGTCTTCCAAGATAAACATGATCAAAGTCATATCAGCTTTAGCATTTCTTCATCAGCAGTTCTTCTTTTTGACTGTTTCTTTTGTCTTCACTAATACAATAATCCACAAAACATACTTAGTTTTTCTTATTAACTGTATACACACTATTAGGAATTCTTGTTGATTGGTCATTTTTGTTTACTGGCAGGTAGAACATGCGTGCTAAGCCAGTAATTAAATAGGTCAAAATGTAATTTTACTGCACAGTTGTTGATTATGGTTTGCTACAGCTCATAAAAATAATATACATAAAGAACGCTGAAGAGAAAAGGAGAGTGGGAGTGAGAGAAAGGCAGATATGACAGAGGGGATGAGAATAGCTTTGGTCTGGCAAGGCTAGCAGTGTGTGTGTGTGTGTGTGTGTGTGTGTGTGTGTGTGTGTGTGTGTGTGTGTGTGTGTGTGTGTGTGTGTGTGTGTGTGTGTGTGTGTGTGTGTGTGTGTGTGTGTGTGTGTGTGTTTGTATGTGTGTGTGCGTGCATGTTTTGGGGTAAGGCAGACGTGCCTCAGTATGTGACTTCTGCTGAATGGAGAACATCTCTGATCTCATCTGCCACAAAAGTGACATGCGTTTGTGTGTGTGTGTGTGTGTGTGTGTGTGTGTGTGTGTGTGTGTGTGTGTGTGTGTGTGTGTGTGTGTGTGTGTGTGTGTGTGTGTGTGTGTGTGTGTGTGTTTGTGTGTGTGTGTGTGTGTGTGTGTGTGTGTCACAGTGCCAGTCAGAGTGAGGGCATGCATCACACTGCTGATGGCCTGTCTAGTCCAGTCAGACCCTAGTGGGTGTGTGTCCATGTGTCTGTGTTTGTGTGTGTGTGTGTGTGTGTGAAGGAGGGGGGTGTGAGGGTGTCTTAAAATGTCACTTGGCACTCTTCCCTGCAGCTGCATCTTTGACCTGATGATAACCTCAACACACACACAAAAACATTCATGCATACAAAGGTTTTTCTTGCTCTGCCTTTTCAGAAAAAAAATCACTGTCAACAGCTACATTGTCTGTCATATTAATCTAATATCACTGACAGGTGAATCACTGGAGATATATACAAGGTGATGGTTACCAAGGAGGCTGGTGTTGTATTAATTGTCAGCGTTATGTGATTACCAGTGTTTTGGCAGTTAATGTTACATTATTGACACAGGTTTTAAAGTCAGAGTATTGACTTTGTAAGGGTAGTAGTGGGATAATTGATCAACCACTTGCTTAATGCTGACAACATTAAGAACATGTTGGAACTCCATTACCAGGTCACTCTGTACCAGCCTCATAGCAAACACACTCACGCATGCATACACAGGTTTACTCAAGTCACTTTTGGGGTATGTAAATAGTCTTACATTCATTTTCTTGACTCTTTCCCTAACATTAACCATAATTACTACTTGCCTAAACCTATCCAATCGCTAACCTTAACCACTGACCCAAAAATCTGTTTTTCACTAAATGGGGACACAGCTTTTCTCCCCAATTGCCGAAGCTGTCCCCAGTCAACTGGTCTAAAGTCTGGTCTGTGTCCCTGAAAATGACTTAAAGGTGCAGTGTGGAGAATTTAGTGGCATCTACCGGCATGGGCTTGGCAGAAATTGATTATAATATTCATAAGTATGTCTTAATTAGTGTATAATCCCATGAAAATAAGAATAGTTATGTTTTCATTTTCTCAGAATGAGACCTTAATATTTACAAAGGAAGCGGGTCCTCTTCATGGAGCCTGCCATGTTGCACTGACATATTTCTACTTTAGCCCAGAATGAACAAACCAGACACTGGCTCTAAAGAGGGATTTTCGTGTTTTTCATGAGCTGGGGTTGGAGGGAGGTGATATGTACACATAGTTTGTTGTGGTCTGCAACCCCATTGCTAGATGTCACTAAATCCTACACACTGCACCCTGAAGTTATACACACACACACACACGCACACACACACTTAGGTCAGAGGACATTACATCGACTTACATTAATTTCCTGGAGACTTATCATAACCTTAATCATACCTCCACATGCCTAACCGTATCCCTTAATATAACCCTAAGCTTAACTTTAAACCAAGTTTTCACCCTTAAATTAGTGATTACCATTAAGGGGACTTGCTTTTTGTCCCCAGACGGTAGGTGAGTCCCCACAAAATGAGCAACACCTGGACCACACACACGTATGCGCGCCTACTTAAAAGGATTCAGACACAAATGTATTTAAATGCTAATAGAAGGAAACAAATGTACAAACATGAACTTGCAACATAATAATACCTTGGTATTGTTGTTAAGGTGACACTCGGTGCTGAAACCAAACTTTTTTTCAGTATGTTTTCCTTTGAACACCCTTTTTCTTTTATTTAACAAAAGGTTTTCAATGCATCAGGGTTTAATGTTGTCTTAACACAATCAAAAATAGCAAAGTTATGATTTAGATTAGACTGCAAACAAAACTGACCAAGACCTGTTACTTAATGTTAAGGATGTAGTTTGCTTGCACTCAAAAAGCATTGAGGTTCAATATAGACATCCAAAACATCATTAATGATAAAGGAGATGCAAATTTTAACTTTCCTCTCTCTTTTCCTCTCCAAACCTCTCTGGGATGTTAATGCAACTACAAGCAACACTTTGTCCTGGTCTGCTATCTATTTCTTCTTTGCCTCTCTCTCTAGCTCCCTCTCCCTCTCCCTCTCCTTCTCCCTCTGTCTCTCCCTCTCCCTCTCCCTCTCCCTCTCCTTCTCCCTCTGTCTCTCCCTCTCCCTCTCCCTCTCCCTCTCCCTCTCTCTCTCTCTCTCTCTCTCTCTCTCTCTCTCTCTCTCTCTCTCTCTCTCTCTCTCTCTCTCTCTCTCTCTCTCTCAGATGCCAGCCATAATGGCAGTGCCAGGCAGGTGATGGTGATGCCAAGCTGGAATGACACACACTCACACACACACACACATGCAAACTCAAACGTCTCCCTACGGACGCTCTTAATTAGACTCCACCCGTCCCCCACAGTCCCTGTGGCAGGCAAGACAAAGGTAGGCTCACTCGTTTGGACGTGTGAGTGTGTGTGTATGTGTCTGTGTGTGTGTGTATTGTGTGTTTGTGTCTGTGGGGCCTATCTTTAGCAGATGCTCATACCTCTCCCGTCTCTCTGTGTGCGGAGCAGCGGTGCTATCATTAAAGTGTCATTGAGAAGTGGCACCACTTAATTTTAGCTGCTCTCTCTGGGGGCACTAAGGGAGACGCTGGAGACCTAGTTGGGAGGGAGAAAGAAGGAGGAGAGAGGGAGAGAAGAAATGGAGACAGAGTGGAGTTAGACGCCCGATATAAGGGTTAGAAAGGAGGGATTAGGGGAGAACGCAAAAAGGTTTAAGAGAACTGTGATAAGATCACTTACTGCAGTCACAATCTTAACTTTGCTTCCACAGGACAAAAAGAACACAATGAAAGGTGTTGCTTACTTTCATCACATGTTGGAGGTACAAAGTATGCTCAAACTGTAAAATCTTTTGTTTTTGTTGGAGTTGTTTTTCTCCCAAAACAGAAATGAAGAGAAAAATGACTGGTACATGTAAAACGCAGGAATAATAGTCCTTTACACTCAAATACACTGCAGTTTTTAAGCCCAATCTCATTTTCTTTTTCAGGGTTGTAATGAAGTTTATTCTCAACTTCAGGAAACACACAAAAATGCATGTTTTTTTTGTTTCTTGTATTTTCCTAAATTTCAGTGTGAACTCAATTCCAAACATTCAACAATGTTTAAAAGTGCACCGTTCAATTTAAGACACAACACGTTAGCTCATTTAGATAACTATTGTGGTTGCCCAAAACTCCTGTAGCTGCTTCACAGTAAATTATCACCAGAGGATTTAAAAGACATGACCAGATCTGTAGCCAAAACCCAATTAATCAACTGATTCATGTTTTCTGTATGAAAAGACAAAAAGAGTGAGGCAAAGGGGAGTAGGTATGAAAGTGGAAAAGATTGAAAATTAAAGAGAGCCAGGGAGGATGTTATACCTCTCTTCCAAACAACTGATTGAACTGAGATGAGTTACATGAGACACACACACACACACAGCATCCTGGTGGCGTCGGGCTCAGTAATGAATCCATGTCTCAGGGACGTCAGGTGAGAAGCAGCACTTCCTATGGAGAACCCAAAATAACCAACTGGTTGAGTGTTTGGAAGACAGCACAGACAGACAGACAGACAGAGATACGGTCTACCTGTAGATCGACAGATAACTGAGTATATTTTCATCCATAAGAGAATGACAAGTCAAAGACAATGTAAATACAGAGGCGTGTTTTCTATGAGAAATTATATACATCCGTGTATTACAGTTTCCTGACTATTTCCATTGATCTGTTGGCCTTGACCTTGGCATCACCACTCTTTCCCTCCCTCCTTCCCATTTGTCTGTCTGCCCAATGTGTCAGTTAAATGTTAGCACGTTGTCGTTGTCTTCAAGAGCAGGTATAGACTTGTTAATACTGCCCCCATCTACCCTCTACTGCTATCTGCTATTTAGATTTTGTCTGGAAGGCATGTGTTTTAATGTGTTTTCATAAGGCAGTTGCCAACACATACGGAGCATTCTTCCACAGTCTCCACAAACTGTTACTTTTACTGGAGGGACAAAAAACTTTTTTTGACTCCCCAATTACCACATATTCTTCTCTTTCTCACCTCGTCTGCCTGCCATCACTTCTTCCTTTCCATTTTCCACCATTCAAGGTCTTTTAGTTTTTAAATGGCTTTTGTGAAGTTAAACAACTTTTTCAGCTATAGAAGCAACACTTTACAGTTTCACGAGTCTAACCTATTATTGTAATGAATTGTTTGTCAGCAGTTTTTTTCTGGCTTTAGTCAAGAGTATTGTGCTTAAAGTCATGTTAAGAAACTTCTTCTTCTGAATGCACGAAATAAGGATATCAAGTGGTTGTAAAAGACAAATGCAGTCACAGAGTTACAGTCAGTTTAAATTTTTATTTTTATTGAATGTTTAATTTTAATACCTGTAGGTAGGCTGCTTGATGTCATTAAACTGCAAACTGAAATGTCAGGTCACTGTCACATAATGTTTGTATTGTCAAAGCCTCACTTGGAAAAAAATAATTTAAAATAAAAAATGTGTGTCCTATTGAAACAGATTATGCCAGTAATGCATTTAGAAACGTATCATAAGTGAGTGTGAAATACTGAAAGGAAGTTAGCAAAACAAATGACGTCACAGATGTACTACTTGAAAAATGCTGAATCATGGGGGAAAAAAGACATTGCAATGCTAACATACTGTAGCAGTCACACAAAACTAAAAGATCTTGATTCAAAAATAAGGTCATACTGGGTGATATTCCATATAGTTTCAAGTGTCTGAGCTTTCTATGTTAATGTATATAAAAAAAATACCCGAGCACAAATCAAGGTGGACCAAAAGACAAAGAAAAGCTTGGTTATTATCTGTCACGCAGTCATTTTAGGGAAAACCATAAAATTGGTGGATGTGCCTTTAAGGTCAAATTCAAACCCAACATTCAGTAACTTGAATACAGACCATGTGTCTAAGCCCTTTTCTCCACTAAAATGTCCTTCTCTCTTACTTTTAATACGCACTTCCTATAGTCTCCTCTCTCCTTGCAGCCACCCACTGCTCCCTCCACCCTCGCTCTCTCCTTGTTTGACACTTACTGTCATACAGTCTTGGCATCTGCTCCCCGTACCACCCTCCCACATGTCTTCCTACCTCGCCTCACCCATTACAACTCCTTATATTCATTTACTCACTTTACATCTCTGTCCTTCTCCTGTTTCTAATCTCTGTCTGCATGCTGTGTCTGTGTCGCGTCTCATACCATGTGGTGTACTCGATAGGGCAGCTGACTCCAAAGTCCTCCTATGAATCTCTGTGTGTCGTTGGCGGGGGGTTACTTGTAGTTCTTTCAGCATTGGGTCTCCTCATGTCCATAACCCCCTCGGTTTACTTTACTTAGTCCTGATGGTGACTGCGGTCATCATTACTTTCAATGCTGGGCTTCTGGGGTTTCATCAAAGACATTAAAAAAATTAACTAATATCTTGATTTTATTTAATGTTACTCAAAATACATTTTTTTAAATTTGAAAGGAAAATACTTTATGTGAAAATATGAGCTTCCTTACAATAATCAAATGTTGTCTCTAAAAAACACATTTTTACTGTTTTCTGCCTGACTGCAATAGAGAGAGGCTAAGAAGAAACAACATGTAACCATAGCACCATATTTGTTTTATTCTTGTTACCATACATGTACTATAGTACTAAAGAAAATACAAATACAAAATATAACAACATGCCATAAATGTTGATTAAATGCTAGAAAAATGTGTTTTGTTCATGATCATAGTTATAAACCATTTAAATTGTGTGAATAAGGAGTTGCACATATTACTGCCTGAGCGTTTTATAAAGAGCATTTAAAAATCCCCCTTAGATGCACTCTGATAAACTATCACAACTCACACAGAAATCAGTTTCATTTTTTTCACTTTGAAAGTAAGTGTTAATTATAGTAAGAACTGCTTAAGACTATAAAGTTGAGCTTCAATCATAAAATATCATGAGTTGTGTAAACCTATTTTCCAATCTGTTTATGACCACCTGACAAATGTAGGTCCAATATTCACTCTACTTATAGCTCTTGTATGGTCCACCAAAAACTGTAAACTTTTCTGCTCATCATTTTGTGCTGGGCTGGCAGGTAGAGTAAAGTTGGCTTGTCTGAATGTGTTTCCTAGAAATGGCCACTCACAATTTTAAACAGGGGATTCATGAGAGCTGTGAAACTCAAGCAGACTGTTAAATGTTGATTCTCAGTGGGTTTGGCATTATGAGTGATCCTTTCACATTACAGAAAGTCTTTTGATTTGATGTCAATGTGAAAAATATTGGTTAATGAAAGTCTTTTTTTAAAAAGACATGATCAGCCCTCAAAGTTATTGGGCTGGGTGCAGTAATGGCAGTTTCATACCATGGCAGAAATCAGGGAAGTGTAATGTAATGAGTCTTCTGTTGGTGTTTGACTGCTGTGTTTGTGTGTTTGGACCACCAATTAATGGACCAAAGTCTTTCCATTTAGAGCTAGTCAGAGCAAACCAGCAATTAATCACTGTGGGTGATTGGTCATGGCTGCAACATCTGTCCCTTATTGGTATTACTGCACTCTACATCCTGTGTGTGTGTGAGTGTGTGTGACATTTATGACGTGTAACTGGGTAAGAGGATTTGTGTTGTGGGGATCGGGATACTAGATGTGTGAAAAGTTCAATTTAATTATAGTGAGAAAATCTAATATTTGAAAAGAATGACAACAGTAGAGAAAAAGAGAAGAGAAACAAACAGAGTGAGGTAAATCGGGCAAAACTTGAGAGGACAGAAGAAATGAGAAAAAGATAGAAGATGTGAAAGGAGGATAGGTGCAAAGACTTGAGAACTGAGGAGAAGGCGACTGGAGGTGAGAAAGGAGATGAGCGGGGACCCGAAGAAGGGATGAGAAAGGAAGGGATGATGAGGAAAAAGGAGTGAGGCCCTCTTCATTTATTGCTCCAGTGGACAAGAACGTTGAGCTCTCTAATGGCGCTGCCGTGGTAATAACAATAAAAACCAAGAGAGACGGAGAAAGAGAGCAAAAAAGAGAGAGGTTAGGACAGAGGGGGAGACATAAAGCATGATTGTTTTCTTTCTACATTTCCATATTTCCCTTTTCAGCTCCCTATTTCTCTATCTTTCCTTACACCCAACACACACACACTTTCCCTCTCTTCCTCTTTTCTGTCTTTCCGCTGTTGGCGCTATGTGTCCTTGCTCTATGCTTTGTTAGGCAGGGCAGTGGCACTGCTGTAGTTGCTGTGTCAGGGCTTTCTATTGGTGGTGATTAATGTATGGAGATGGACTGATCGTCACCAGCCACCAACAATATTTTCACCGCCGGCACAGTGGAGGTGCACACAGGGGGTAGGGGACATAGTGACAGTGTGCCTGCACATAGGTGTCAAAAGCACTGAATCATAAATGCTTAGTCTATTTTCTACACATATTGGACATACTGATAAAGGGTCAGGGTCATAAAAATCAAGATTAATATTGACAGGGCACAGATCTTTTAATTATGTGATAGGTTGTTGTAAGTAAAAGTTAGGAGTGTTTGTAATTAGAAGATTTTTTTCTTACAATTATGGAATCTTTATCTCTTAAGAATGAGATAATTATAAGATACTTAAGTCATAATTCCCAGTAAAATGAAAAGCTGTTCTGGTTATAAACACGTTTTAAGGGGATACTTTTTGCTTTTTATTGTTTTCTGTTATTTATATGCTGTTATGATGTTGGTCTTTGTTAAACATGGTCAGAGTTCCAAAACCTCAGGGAAATGTATGTACAAACTATTCCTGCAAATCAAAAGTCAGGGCTTCAACCTTCTCCTCATTTGCAATGTTTTTTCTACCTTTTTGAAAACTGACATTGGTTTGTCACACTTGCTCCGTAGGCTTGGCTGCTAAGGTTGTTGCTATGGTGTTTGCGTTGTCCACTCAGATATTTCAGATCAAATTCTGGCTCAAACATGTATGGATGTATTTAATACTTTCTATTTTGAGTAAAGAACGAAAAAAGTAGTGAAGTCCTACTACTGTAATTTGTATGGTATAAATTGTATTGGTTTGTTAAAATAGCCTGCGGAGCTGCCGGAGCCAGCGGATGTCTGTCAAGAGTCAGCTTCCAAGAACTGGCCAATCGGAACAAAGCTCCTTGGAAGGGAGTCCTTAAAGAGACAGGCACTAAAACCGTTCCCGATAGGTTGAAGAGAGGGGTTCAGTATGGCTCAGTGTCAGTTAAATAAAGAGTTTTTTGAAATGTAAATCATAAACACAAATTTCTGAAAAGCCCCAGATTAAAAATATGAACCTAAAAATGTGCATAATATTCCCCCTTTCAAACCACATTAAAGCTTTAATCATCAATACTCTTGGCTTTCCAACCACTCTGGTTCAGTGACCATGCAGTTCCAAATTGCATTTAGTGTTTGGATCCCTTTATACTCACTTTGAAGTTTTGTTGTTGTTTTGTTTTTGTTTTTTTCAAGACTCAGCGAGACATCAACTTGAAAAGTGTCCCATTTCCACCAATTTCCAACATGACAAAACTCATCTTTGAGCTTTAATAGACCAAACATAACACCTCTTATTCTTAAAAATAATATCAGTCTCAACTAAAGATGTGTTACAGTAATAGGAACACAGTTTGGCACAAGGGTAAATTAACGGGCATTATTTTAAGACAGGGTTGGCCTCATTACATCAGATCTATATGAATGAATGAAAGTGAAAAACTTTGTGATGCTGAAAAACAGAACTATAAAAGAAGATGGAGCGCCCAAAACAGTTGTTATTTAATGACTGTAATTAACAAGTAAAATGTGTGCGATATCTGAGGACAAAATGGTGTGCCAGCTTGGCATTTCTGCCCACACTGCATATGTGTGTGTTGTGATTAGACCACTGAGACAGTAGATAAATTAGCTTTGGGAAGAAAATGAAAGTGCAAGATATACTGGATTGCCCTGTGAGAGTTCATATAGCCACAAACACACCCACCCACACACACATACACACACACACACAACACACACACACACACACACACACACACACACACACACACACACATACACACATACACACACACATACACACACGGACACGCTAAACCTTCCCTCCCTTCCTTCATATCCACCTTCCCATCCATCAGGCCATCTCAGGGAGCTGCCCGCGGTTCCACTGGCTGGTTTAATTGTTAATGCTAATTGCTATTTATTGGCTCAGATGCAAATGATGGGCTGGCCAAAGTGAAATTTTATGAGGAGTGAACTCCCCCTCTCACACAAATTGAAAAAGTGAAACAAGAGGAAGAGGGAAATGAGGCGAGAAGAGAAGAGCTTAATGGCGGCTCTTTAATGGCAGAGAGCAAAAATTAAGACTGATTTAAGACACAGAGCTAAATCTCCCCAAAATCCTCTGTGATCCCCTCTCAGGGAGACACCCATTTAGCACAGGAGGAGAGGAGAGGAAAGGAGAGGAGAAATGTGAAAATAATTTAGTTTGAAAGCTTGATGTCAATATGACATGCTAACACAGCTGTCATGTTCTTTGGATTTTTAATTTGATGCAAGAGGAAAATGAGCTTGTAATTCTTGTCCCTGAATCCATTTCAAACAAGGAATCAATAGATACGTTCGATAGATAGATAGATAGATAGATAGATAGATAGATAGATAGATAGATAGATAGATAGATAGATAGATAGATGGATAGATGGATAGATAGACACCATTTCCCATTTCAGGAAAAATTGAATAATTGTATGAGAAGAAAGCATATGGGGAATGACACTGGGCTGAGGTCAAACTTAGCCAGCGGCAGTCTCTCAGTGACTCTCTATATACTAACTGAGCTTGCACTTGAACATCATCCACTTTCTAATACACTCTAAAAGGCAAAGCTGTATTTGCACTGCACATTATCTTAATGTAATCCTGAGACTATGTGTGTGTGCTCTACCATAGTCCAGGCACAGGACAAGCTTGACGGCCCTGTGTGACACAACAGTGTCCTCTTTTTAGGCTCGCTCATTTGTTTTCCATCCATCCATTACTCCCTTCCTATCCTCCCTCCCTCTTCTCCATCCCTCGCTCCATCACTCCGTCTGATTGAAGGATCTTCTCTCCATCCTCAAGGTGTGATCGCTCCGCCAATTAAAGACCAATCCAATCGCATCTGAGCTTCTGTGTGTGTTTATGTGTGGGAGAGCAGTGTGTGTGTGTGGTCATGTATGCATACACTTATATGTTATGAGAATGCATGCGCGTGTGTGTGTGTGTGATGTGAGATGTGAGATCTGAGAGGTTAATGCAGTTAGGGTTATTTCACAGTCCATTAAGAAGCTTATGTTGACCTCCTGACCCCAAAGCCAACAACACAGAATACATTATCATGACAATAGGACTGTGTGCACATATGTGTGTGTATGTGTATGTGACTGTGGACTCTATTTGACACAGTTATGCCACATGGAAAACCTAAGTTAGCATGTAACAGAGAGCTGATTAGACAGGGAGAAAGGTGAAGAAAGATATGTATAACAAAACTGTGATCGAGGACAATTTCCTGTTCTCACTCTGTGATTATTGAGGTTTTGGTCAGTTCAGTCTGGCCTGTAAGGTAATTTGTACCATTATAGTTTGCAGAGTGGAAGGGAAGGACAATCAGTAGCCATGTAAAAAGGAACAAAAGATGCTGACACCTTTTTTTTTTTTGCTTTGAGGATGGTGGAGAATTCGATTCAATTATGTAGAGAGCACAACCTAGTAGACGCCGTGTGTGTGTGTGTGTGTGTGTGTGTGTGTGTGTGTGTGTGTGTGTGTGTGTGTGTGTGTGTGTGTGTGTGTGTGTGTGTGTGTGTGTGTGTATGTGTATGTGTATATGGTTGACAGATGAAGTTATCACTGAAAAAGAAGTGTCAGTTGTGAAGGCAACCTAATTAATAAAAAGAAAAAAGGCACAACTGTTTGTAAGAATAATAATGTGTTATAGTCTGACTTTTTTCTTTCTTTCTTGATGCTCAGTTTTACAAATCCCCAAATTCATCACCTAAACAGAAATACATTCCTTAAATTCCTTGCAGAGGTAGATAAAATAAGTATTTCACATACTGTATGAAAAGACCATTCTCTTAAATAAAGGATGTGTAGATATGGAGAAACAGAGAGAAAGATCTATGGATCTGTGTGCAACAATAAATACTACAAAGCTCTTATGAAGTTGTATGAAGATTTACATATTGGAAACAAGCAAATAATTCTGTTTTGTTTGTTTTGTTTTACAACTGGACTCTCTTTCCTGATTTAAATAGAGATTCATTTATGTATTCATACAAAAATGTGATACATTTACCCATATCAAGTCAAAAAAATGCTACCTTTTCAACAAAAAAGGAGTGATGATTTGTCATTTATGTGTATGAGCACATATTAGTAAATATAAAACAACTCAAGAATTCATTTGACAAATATGATATGCCACTTACACTCAATATATTCATGTTTCTTTTCATCTCAATTTCTCTCCTGTAATTCATTAATTTCAATCTCACTTGCTCCCTTCTCCTCTGTTTATCCACTTATTTCCCTAACACTGGGATGTTCACCCTGACCCTCACCTTGCTCCTCACTATCCACACTTCTAGGATGGCTATTGATCCATACACACACACACACACACACACACACGCAAATAGAGGACTGGCCAATGTGGTCAAGGCTAATGAGACCGATGGGGTCAGTCTGGGGCTGGATGGGTTACAATATGGGGACCTATAAATAAACTTACAATACCTGAGGGAACAACAAGATTGAATTTATTACATTTTTGGTCACAGCTTAAAAGATTTTATTTGTGAAGCACTTACAGAATGTACTTACAGAAGGGATGAATTGACAAATGTCGTCACTGTATGGATACATGAATGAGGATGAAAGTAGAGAGAAATAATAGCTGAGAATGAAATACGAGGGAAGAATGAGATACTGTCAAAACACAATGAAGGCTATAAAGGAAATAAATAATTGGACAAAGCAGCTACTTCATCAACCTTTTCTTTTTATTGTGTAACATTAGTAGAAAACAACCTGACGTCACAATGTGGCACCAAAGAGGTTTATAAGTGTTTCCTTAAATGAAGTGATTCCTTTTTACACTTCCCTTCTCCCATACACACACACACACACACACACACACACACACACACACACACACATACGCATCTATAGATGCACCTTTCCTCTCCTCATCAGATGTTTTGGAGTTAAGTATGTGTGGTGTGTGTGCCGAAATCAGTTGGTCATATGTGTTACACACTGTGAGGTTGCTGGCTATGTGCATCTGACAGTATACAGTGTGAGTGTGTGTGACAGCACACATAGACAGTTGAAATTGATATCCCTGACCATGTCTTTGCGTCCCAGGCAATATGTTGCCTGTTCAGGGACTTATCAAGCTGATGGATGGGAGGAGGGCAGAGCCCTGGGGACCCCTGCCTTAATCAACCACACACGTGTACTGTATACACACACACACACACACACTTCAACAATTTGAGCACTAACAACTTAAGACAGTACAGTGCCATGTGCACATGTCTACCTGAGTGCAAACACTGTTTATTGTATACAAAACACATGTATGTGCATACACAGACACACTTATGGAGCCAAACACAAACCTATTGTACAGACGCATGCATCCTTAGGCCGCTCTGTGCTCAGAAGTAGAAGTATATACAGTTCTTCACACAGGTGTATACAACCACCTTGTGTGAAAATAATCTCCTTGGAAGAACCTCTGAGAACCATATTCACATGTAGGATGAGAAGTGTAGGCACAATGAGACAAAAGATGGAAGTAAAAGAACAGGAGAGAGAGAAAGAGAGATGGTTTATTAGCCTGGAATAAAAATATGTATGTAAGCTACAGTTACTGTACAAAAAAAAGTTTGAAATCTTGCAAACTAGGCACAGTGGATTGTTGTAAATATTGTTGATGTAAAATTATGTAAATTGTTTAAAAAAAAATACAAATAAGAACTCTACAGATGTTTATAATTGTTGATCAGAGAGACATTTCTTTACATTTTACCTTCTTTCCCTGCAAAATAATGTATTCATGCTCAAATCAACCTCCAACATTTTCTTTCATAAGATTTTGTTTTCATTGATATAATAATAGTACAAAATGTTTCACATGTATTGGTAAATGATTTAAGAGGCAAAAGAAAAAGATCTTGTTATTTTTTAGCATTATTTTTCAATAATATTCATTTAATACGTTCATGATTTCACAATCTGAATAGATCCATCCCTTATTTTAACTTGATGTAGAAAATTGAATTTTGGCAGTACATTAGGCTGTGATTAAATTTCTATTTCAAACATTTGCCGTGGGTCTGATGTAGTTTCCAATCTCGGTGTTTGTGTGTGTGCAGGCCTGTATATGCACACACTCACTCTGTTTTAATGACTCTGGAAGCTGTTTATCAGTGAAGGGTATACAATGCTCTGTTGTCAGTACTGTCCAAAAAAACACACTGGGGCAAAGAACACACACACACATACACACTCATATAGATGACGACGCTTTCTAAATTGTCCTTCACATGGCTCTCCCTGTGTATTGACTCTGTGTCTTTTTTCTCAAGCTGACGTTATTGTCAAATTGTTTCTCAAACGGGACACAATTGAAAAGGCGGACAGTTGTTCAATGGCTTGAGTTTTACCATTGATTCCCAATAGGGCCATCTATTCGTCTGTCGGCTGGAGGAACGGAGAAGAACTGTTCTGCTCTGCACTCGTCCCTTAACCATTCACTTTTTATTTCAACACACACACATGGGCGTGCGGATGCACATACGCACACACACAAACACAGGTAGATATTTGTGTCTCTGCATGTGCAGACTCATCCCCTTTCATTTAAATATCGCCCCTGTCCCAATGCATTCTATCACATGATACCCACAGATCAATGGAAGCCAAGGAGACACCACACACACAGACACACACACACACACACACACACGCACATACACACACAGGGCCGTGTGTAGCCTGCAGGCAGATGGTATCTGCAGTAGACGCTTGTTATTCTCAACAACTCTGATATGGAGATCATTAGCACAAGGAAAACACTAAAATACGTTGAAACACCTGAAGCGTACACGAGATAAAACTTTTTACTTTAAAAATCACCATATTAAAGCAGCCATGTGTGGGGTTTTTCTCTGTAATATATTGCTGTTAAATCATTGAACACATATGCCTCTGCTAAAAACAACACTTATGGAGATCATCAGGACACAAGGGACATTTTGAAATTGATGGAAATACAGACATGCTTTGAAAATGTTATTCACAATGTGCATTTTTACCATGAACATAAAGAAAAGATTACCGACACAATATTCCTTCTAGATCAGCACTAAAAATCTTGCTCTATCCACAAATTTGGATGATGTTGCTTTATTGTATTTTAGTGAAACTCTTATCATTACTACAAAAAAATTCAACGCACATTTCTGAACTTGTTACAAAAAGATGTATTGTAAATGAAATAAAAACAAATTACCATAAAAACACAATTACATCAAATGTTTGATTTGTTGTTTTTCATATGAATGCTATGAAAGGTTTATTATTATAGTTTTACAAGCAGTGTTTCAAAGCTTTTTGAGTAAAGTTTAAAGTGTGCTCTAAGGGTGTTTTACAACTAATATACTTTGTATAGACTGCTTTTTTATAGACTGCTCAAATAGATTTAGATCATATTTCTGCTTAAATTTACAGATAATGTTTTAGGTAACTAAAACTACATTGACTAGACTTCAGATATGAAAATACCCTGACCACTAATTACATCATTTTAAGTCAGTCTTTTTCCTAAGTTTAGTATATTGAAGAATATAGAGAAAAGAAGATGAAGAGGATGAACATTATTTTTCTCCTTCTCTGTCCCTTTCTCCTTGGTGGCACTTTCCAACAGTAAATAAATTAGACTGTGTGTGTGTGTGTGTGTGTGTGTGTGTGTGTGTGTGTGTGTGTGTGTGTGTGCGTGTGTGTGCGTGTGCGTGTGCGTGTCTGTGTGTGTGACAGAGCAGGAAACACAGAGTGAGATAGTGCCTGATTCATTACAAGGCCTGTGGTGTGTGTTTGTGTGTATATATGTTTGTACTTGTACAAAAACTCTCATGCTCTCCTCTGTTCCTCCCTCTCTCTCTCTCTCTCTCTCTCTCTCTCTCTCTGTTTGTGTGTGTGTGAAACAGACAGTATCTGAGGGAGCGTGCAGTGCTAGATTGATGTGTACCGCCGGCGTGGCCGTTTCTGCTGAGAATGGCCACACTCCTCTGCCTAATGATGCCACATCCATCCTGGAGCGCCAAGTGCGATGCATGTAGGTGTGTGTGTGTGTGTTTTGCGTGTGAGTCCACAAGGCGACTATCCTGGGGGCTACAACGCAGCACCTTACACAGCCTCTGATCACTCTTTATTTGGCATTGAGCATGTGTGTGTCCATATGTGTGTGTGTGAGAGTGAAGGGTCCTATGCGCCCATTAATATTAAATATAGATACCCTTGTCAGTGAATTACATCCTCTGATCCCATATCCTCCTCTCAGGGAGGAGAGGTGAGGAGGGAGGAGACATGGGAGGTGAAGAAAGGGAGAGATAAAGTGAGAAGGGGAGAGGAGGAGGACAGGAGGTGAAACGAGGAGAGAGATCTGAAGGTAGGAAATGTGGGTGAGGAATGGTCGGAGCATGGGATGAGGAGAGAGGGAGTAAGAAGTGAGGACAGAGGGTGAGGATGTGGGAGGAACAGTGGAGGCAGGAAAGGACATAATGAGGAGATGAAAAGTTTAAGGAAAGGAAAGGAAGCTAGAGTGGACATGGGATGGGGTATTATGGCAGACTTGTCTTGTTAAAAGTGGCTCATAAATGTTTAACTTGACTAGAGGAAAGGGGGAGGAAATGAAGAGTGCGGAGACAAAGACAAAAGAGAGGCAATGATAGGAAAGACAAGAAGGTGGAGAGTTGAATGATAGTGCACAAAGCTACAGATTCAAAGAGGAGGAAGGGGATGCAAAAGTAGAGAGTGGGTGGTGTTGGGGACTGGAGGAAATGTAGGCAAAGAGGGACTGCTGAGGGGACTAAGGGGTTTAGGGATGGATGGATTGAGGGAGGAGGGGCCAGCTGATTGATTGTGCAGAGTGTTAGAGACTTGAGGAAAGAGGGATGAGGAGAGGGGGAAAGGGAAAAGAAAACAGAGGGCTGAATCCATCACTTTGAGAGAAAAAGAGATAGGGAGACACTAGCGTGAAAAGACTGAATGAACAGAGGTAGAGAAGATCAGAAAGAGCACCAACAATAAAGTGTAAACTAGAGAAATAGAGAGAAAATAGAAGCTAAGTAGACTGGACGGATTGAGATGAAGAAAGACAGCAACAGATGCAGAGATTTGTTGGATGAAGATGTAAGGGAGCGAGAGGTGATTGAGTGATGACGGATGGAGGAAAAACAACAGAGTGAACGGCAGCAGCTTTGACCTGTCATCTGTCTGTAATGAAGGAGAGAAGGGAGGAAGAGAGGAAAGGAGGAGTGACAGTTTGATTTTCCTAGCCAGGCATTCATTCCCATATTCCCTGGCAAGCTCTCACCTGATGGAAAGATGGCAGAAAATCAATAGTCCATGTGCGTAATGGAGTAATGACTCTGAGTGTATGTGTGGATAATGATAAGTGTGTGTGTATCTGCCCGATCCCTAAGCAATCACACACAGCTTAAGCCTGTCCCAAGGGGTGGGGGCCACTTTAACTAACAACTTCATTACTGCAGCCACAAACACACACACACACACACACACACACACACACACACACACACACACACACACACACACACACACACACACACACACACACACACACAGACACACACATGCTCACACCAAACCATGCCCTAACACAAACACTGTTGATCATAGACTATAGACTTTTAATTACAAAATAATTCATTGGCAAGTTTTACAATGCAACCTATTTATACTATAGTGAATGTGGCACCTGTGCTGTCAAGGACTGCTTGAGTGTGATACAGCCAAATAATTGTGATAAGAAAATTACTTTAAAACAATTTAATTTTCTATAAAGTGCCAAAAATACAATCCAGGAGTATCAGCATGGTGCCCCTTTGTGTGTGTGTGTGTGTGTGTGTGTGTGTGTGTGTGTGTGTGTGTGTGTGTGTGTGTGTGTGTGTGTGTGTGTGTGTGTGTGTGTGTGTGTGTGTGTGTGTGTGTGTGTTTATCCAAACAGCTCTCAAAGTGTTTCCAGTCTCTGCCAAGTTGTTCTGAGACTGTGAAAACATTCTGAGTTCTGGGAATGCTAGGCCCTGGCACACACACACACACACACACACACACACACACACACACACACACACACACACACACACACACACACACACACACACACACGCAGAGATGCACCTCAATCAACCAATTAGGTCATCAAGGGGATTTCTCATCACAAAAACAGGCTCACTGCCATGTCCAAATGATGGGTTGCTGACGCACAAACACAGCCACGATCCTCGTCTGGCTTCTAACTCAGGAGACACCGATCAACAGAAATACACAAGCACGTGTGCGTGCACACACTTGCATACACACCGCCCCCCTGGAAACACAAGAAGACAGACAGACACACACACAAACAACTCAAACACACACGTGGCCCCTACTCATTATGGGCCCACTGATCAAAAAGAATGATGCTCCCTGTAACTATCTACCAGAGGAGGATGGAGAGAAAAGAGGAATTTGGACAAAAGGCGGCCCATTGCGGCTCGGCGGCGGTGCAGACCGGCAGCTCATGGTGGCAGCCCCCTCTGTTTACTAGTGGCTAATTAATTCGCCACATATGCTGAGAACATCTGTCGCTAGTGACCTGCCGGGAGAGCAGAGGACGCACTGCTGCGACGGCCTGCTCCCCCCCACTCTCATTAGCACACACACATACGGTTTCATGTTTCACACACACACACAAAGAGGGACACACACATACACATAGACATATAGGCGAATGTATGCACATATGTGTAGATAGACATAGTTTAACATACCAAGACATACACCAACATGTGTTGAGACACACAAACCTTGATCTGTCATTAATTCAGGAATCATTTAAGTTCTTTCCCCGCAAAATGTTAGAGACTCAAAGACTTGAACAGTTTTATTTTTTTAAAAGCTTGGTGATTTGGTACAATTTTTTTTACAATATCAATGTTGTAATAAATGTACTAAATGTACTAAAAATGCTAAAATATGTATTTCATTTAATGAGGACATATAGGATAGGAAATTACTCTATGCTTAATCACAGATTATGGGGAACCTCAACAAGCTGTTATAAATGCTTTATATACATGCTTTATAATAAATGCTTCTTCTGTCTGTTTGCCCAGAAAGGGTAATAGTACTTGAAAGAAAATATGAAAAAAGTGAAGGAAAAAAATGAATTAATCCGAAATGTAATTGTACGCAAAGGTGTACAGCAAGCTGTAGTAGCCAGCTTTTGAAGTGTTGTCAAAAGCCAGATTCAAGCACTTTCATGATCCGAAAGTTGTCTGTGGTTTTATTGAAATTTCTAATAAAAATCTAAATTGATTAAAAAAAACACATCAAAAATGTGCAACAGAATGCACAATGCTGAAAACTATATGTAATTCAATATATTTTTATGATCTGAATTCTCATCAGTTTTTGTGTGTTTGTGAGTTGTAGCCAGACAGTCAGCTGCACGATAAACACACTCTGCTTACTGAAATCACACATATGAATGTGCTACAGTATTTGAATGTGTTAAGCTGTAAAACTGAAAATTGTATATGTTATGTATTTGCTATTTGGAACCACATTACAGTTTGAATCATTGCAGTTGTCAGTAAATTTGTTTAGTATTTTTTTAGTATCTGTATACAAACCATTGGTATTTAAATCTGCAGTTTGGCACCTTAACAGTATCAAATCACAGCTTATTGCACACCAATATTCAAATTTAGTACACTTTTTGTCTGCCGTGCTGTCTGCCGTGCTGTCCTTCATGCTGCGCTGTGCTGAAGCCCAACTTGGCCAAATAAAAAAGTGAAGCTCTGCGAGTGTGCAAACCGCAGCACCAGCAAAAAAACTCCCACTAGCCAATCAGATTCATTAACCTCCACTATCCCACAATCCCCTGGGGGAGACCTACAGAGACAAAGACAAACTGTCTTCCCCTTGTGTCCTGTGTCTCCCCTTCTCTCTCCCCCCTCTCCTCCTCCCACGCCCCATAACACCCACCCAGCCATCCCCCAATACCCCCCCTTTCCCCCACAGCCCACTACAGTCACTCACACCACCCACCCAACAACCAGGTTTCAACACAGAAAATAACCAACTTAGCACAATTTACAAAAGTAAAAGTACAGTGCTCTTCTTGCTACAACTACTAAAAGCTTAGGAAGCATGATTATGGGCCGCTTTTTGTAAAGTATCCCACCATTAAATCACTGTGATTCTAGAAATAACTACAAATCTTGGTTCTAATAAAATGTCAAGCTGTGCTGATGGATGCCATGTGGCGCAACTGAGATGACTTGGGTTGTTACAGAATTCTGATCGAAGCAACTCATAACTGATTTTAATTCACATTGATACATTAGTCAATCGTAGGACAACAAAATAACAAAAACAATAATGCAGCATTCATGTGGTGTGACACTAAAGTTTTCAATCAAAATGTAGGATAGCAGTGATCATAATAATACCAATAAATGTCATACACAAAAATATAAAATCTAGGTGGACCACAATGACAGGCTACTATTCATTCTTGTCAATTAAAGGCAGATGCATTTAAGTTGGATGCATTGTTACTAAAGCTCTCATGATTCAGTCTCTTAGTCAGCCATCCCGGCAGTCAACTAGTCACCCATCTAACAATCAGTCAGTCAGTCAGTCAGTCAGTCAGTAGGTAATTTAAGTTGTCACCTCACCTATCCTTGTTAATCTTTTGGGGAATCAATTAAACTATTGAGCCTGCTGAGTTTTTCTCACCTTTGGCATCACTGGAGGCCCCTGATACAGACAGCCAGCCAGTAAACCAATCAGTCAGTCAACTCCTCTTGCCGTAACTCAGTCAACTGACCAGTGAACAAGTCAACAAGTCAGCCACTCAGTGAAGCAGCCACCCAGCCAGTGAGCCCCCCACCTGTCCCTGCTAATTTGGTGAGGAATCAATTAAGGCTGTGTTTGCTGAGTTCTCCTTGCCTTCAGCTCATCTGCTCCTCTCTAATGCAATTGTCCTGTGTGCTGCGTGCAGAGCGGCATAATAAAGTGATAAGGCTAATCAGGTTGGCTGCTCCTCTCCTCTCCCCATACGCACACTACACTTATTCTATTAGATGTGTAATGAGATTCTGCACTCCATCAACACGATGCCGCTATGTGTGTGTGTGTGCATGTAAAATGTGTGTGTGTGTGTGTGTGTGGGTGTGAGAGTATGAAAGTGTGTGTGTGTGTGTGTGTGTGTGTGTGTGTGTGTGTGTGTGTGTGTGTGTGTGTGTGTGTGTGTGTGTGTGTGTGTATGTGTGTGTGTGTGTGTTTGAGCGAGAGAGCTTCTGTTCTTGCAGAGGAAATTTGCTCCATTTACATTCTATCATTAGCTTGAAACAAATGTGCCCTTGAGCTTAGCGCCCCTGTCTCTCTCGGCTGCAAACACTTTACTTTGGCAGACGATCATAGTAACATGCGCATGCACACACACAGGCGCACTCTTGAGTAAGACACTTCAGCATATAATCGAATATAGAAATGCACAAACACACACTTAAATAGAACTAACGGCACAAAGTATTACTGAAATGAATGTGTAATGCTGCATGTGCGGGTGTGAGATCATTAGCTTAGGAATCATCTTACTTTTCATGATGTAAACAAGCATGTAAGCAAATACACACACACATTTTCACTTCTAACCATCCATTCATACTCCTATTTATCCATCCAGTGATGGATAAATAGGAGTAAAAAAAAAAGAGGAACAAAAACACCCAGAAACAATAAATCAGTCACTAGATGATCCCATCCCCCCCCCCCCCCCCCCCCCCTGTAGAGGACACAGGGCTCTGTGATGTGTAGAACAGTTCTGGTCAATGGGCCAGATAATGAGTTGCCATAAACAGCAGCAGTCTTCCACTGTCCAGCTCAGCTCATTACCGTAGCTAGCATATGTAATCAGTGTGTTGCTGGGGCGTGTCTTAATGTACTCTACTCTGCTGTTTCTCAAAGGCAGGGTTGGGCCCACGGGGTGGGTCACGAGAAGGTAAAAATGGATCAGTGGATCATCCTCAGGAAACATCAGGGATTGGTTTTCAAAGCTGTGAATGATGTCCGAGTTATGAGGCCTAAGTCTCTCCAGTTCCTATGAATTCCAGCCAACACAGTGTAATTTTTATTTTTAAAAAAACGTTTTGAAGCATGAAGTCAATATGTTTTTCATTTCAACCAGTATATAAATCGCAAGCTTATACATTACATCATTTGTGATTTACTTAATTAACATAAATCAGTGGGAGGATGAAACAACAGAGGGTATACATTATATGGGTATTTTGGAGGCCAAAAAGCTGTCACAGAGACATAATTAGAAAACACGCACACACCCTCACACACATACAAACACAATATCAAGCTGTGCACATCCTCATTAACTCCTCCAGTATGATAAAACATGATTCTCTCTCATCCCACCCAAGATTCCATAAAGAGGAGATAGTATTTCAAGCTGTCGACATTAAATCTCTAATTATAACTTTATTTGAAGAAAACAAGGGAGCACTTAATAAGCAAATGAGAGTGATAATAACTTGGAATATGGATTGGACCTAACAGACTAGATTATAGGGGTGAACCCCTGCTGAGAGAAAGAGACAGAGAGAGGGAGAAAGAGAGAGAGACTTGTAAATAATGTGACAGAAATGAGTAAATTATGAGGCTAAATACTCAAAGAAGTAATTATGTCTTTCTTTGAATAAACAAATGAGTGGGTGTGAGGATGATCGGATGAAAAAAGAAAAGTTAACTGCCTTCGTGATCCCTCCTCCCCATTCTTCTTCCTCATTTGCTCACAATCACACAACTCAGACACTCATTCTGCGTCTCTGTTTCTGTCTTGAGTTTTGTGTGTTTTTTTGATTAGCCATATTTGAACAAGTAAAGTAAAGCAGTAAAGTTGATTTAAACAAATGTGAATAATGTTCTCCTGGTTTATTTAAACCCATTATGATTTTACACATGAAGTTCAGTTTACTCATCAGGAGGAGCACTACACAGACTCTGTAGTCATGTTTTCTGTGGTTTTGTAGAAGCTTTAAGTCTGAGAAAAATAACCCCAGTGAGCTCACAGTGATGTCATCAGGGTTATCTTTGCTTGGCCTTGGAGACTTAACATTTTCAGCAAATAACCTGTGGAAAAAACTGTGGGTGTTGAATTTGAAAGGCACAGGCCTAAAAATTAAAGCTATAGAGATGCATTATGGGAAGTGTAGGAACCACTGTTTTTAGAGATAGAGACTAAGAGTCAGGGTATGTCTGCCTCTGCTGCATCAATTTTGACCATTCCCTTTTAAATCTCTCTCTTCCTCCAACCTAATGTATGTGAAACTCTTAAGAGTGGGCAATACTACAGCACTGAAACAAATAATACAAAATTTGTGACCACAAATTTCAATACATATTAGCCTCAATATGTTTGTAATAACTGTTATTATTATACATAATATACTACACATCACAACACATAGACCATCATAATATAGATCAAACAGTACATTTTTAAATGAAGCCAAGCAAAAAGAATTACATTCTTATTGGATCAATATTCTTAATGCCAGTTTTGACACACAAAGACAAAGTTAGGGTTGATCTGTCTGTCTCTAAAGACCACACTGTGTCTAAAAGAGACACAGTTCTATCTAATCTTGCAGTAAAAGTCATGCTAGTTGTAGTTATGAATCTGTGGTACAGTTATGACTTTTCAACCACAATTTAACACACCACCCCAGCTTTCACCAAGGTCTCTCTCTCACTCCCTCCCTCTTTGTCTATCATACTCTCTCCCTCTCTTTCTCTCTCAACCCGTTTTATTCCCCTCCATTTTCCGTCTGTTTCTACACCGTTCCCAAATCTCTTTAGATTTGTCTTGAGCTACAGGATATGAAATTGACTTGTAAAGAGGAGACAAGTATTCACAGAGGGTTTTGCCATTCAAGGTTGATTTCATTTTATTCGCTATCAGGGCTGTCTGTCTGTTTGCATGTTAAAGATATGAGATAAGTGTGTGTGCATGTGTGTGTGTCTGTATTGCTCTGTGCTTTGTGTCTTTGCCATTCAGCCAGCTGTACATATGTCACACAATCTCACTTTCTATACATGGTTATATTTGACATATGCTTAACAGGGGCTAGGGGAATAGCTTGCAGCGTTGTGCGCTTATGTGTATGTGTGTGTGTGTGTGTGTGTGTGTGTGTGTGTGTGTGTGTGTGTGTGTGTGTGTGTGTGTGTGTGTGTGTGTGTGTGTGTGTGTGTGTGTGTGTGTGTGTGTGTGTGTGTGTGTGTGTCTGAGCAGTGGCCTGTGCTCTTGTACCAATCCAATGAAGTTGTCTGGGTGTCTGAGAATGACAGCTTCATTATCTTGTATGAAAGTGGGACAAATGGAGGCTTGTCTCTCTATCATTTATAGTGTAAGTATGGAGAGCTGCGGAGAGCTGAAAAACAGAAACTTTAATACTCACACACAAATACACACACACACACACACACACACACACACACACACACACACACACACACACACACACACCAGGAAACATAGCTATACTCTCTCCCTTTTTCTGGCTTTTTCCATGTCTCAGGTCTATCTCTCCAATCCCTCATCTCTCTAGCACTCTCTCTCCTGATATGTGTGTGTGTGTGTGTGTGTGTGTGTGTGTGTGTGTGTGTGTGTGTGTGTGTGTGTGTGTGTGTGTGTGTGTGTGTGTGTGTGTTGGCAGCTGGGACCAGTAAGTGATGACTGTGTCTAAATGTTGATCACTGGGAGATGCTCTGTTGTTCTGAAATGAGGTGGTAGGGGAGATATGTGTGTGCATGTTTTTTGGGGGTTGCTGGCAGATGTCAAACAGTTGAAGCCTCACACTGATGTGCTGACAACACTCTCAGTAACTGGGCATCACCAGGGGGTCAAGACAGGTGTGTGTGTGTGAGACAGAGAGGGGGAAACAGACGTGACCTACCCCCCTCCATCCCTTCCCATCTGCATCCTGACATCTGACAGGGGCATCACACCAGGCCAATCCATGTGTGTGTGTGGAGGTGTGTGTGGGGTGCGTCAGATCCAGTAGAAAGGTAATAGTATGTAAATGACCTCACATATGTCATCCATGAGAAGCTGGGGATGGACACACACACACATTTTTCGTTCTCTATTACATACACATACACTTTATGCCCTCAGGGTTGGGTGGGTCTCGGCCCCTGTCTGATTTCTTTGGGTCAGTTTCTCACACTTCTGACAGGGTCACACACCTCTCCTCTCATTATTAACCCGCAGTAAAACGACCAGGCAGCCAAACATTGAGTTTGTATGTTGGTGTGTGTGAGTGATTTAGAGAGGGAGACAGGGAGAGTGTGTGTGAAGAGGAAAAAAATGACAAACTGTGTATATAGAAAGGAGATTGAGACAGAGAGAGAAACTGAGGTGTGTGTAGTGAGACAGATAGATTGTGTGTGTGTGTGTCCTCGGGGCATTACCTATCACATTAGCAATATGACAGACTGCCCAGCCTCCTCTCTCATTTCCTGTCAATCAACCACAGTACATCACATTCAGCCAACAATACCTCACTTATGGAAAGAGGGAAACCACCCAATTACAGTTTTAACATGCTGCTCCTGTGCTTTAGGACAGTTTAATGTATATCTGTGAACATTCAGCACCATTTAGTAGCCTTTACCCTCATGGCTCCCATCTGCAGCCATTTCCCGGCAGCTATTTCCAGTCCCATATAGTGTAGACAGCTTTCACTTTAATTTGGCTGTAATATTATGCAAATTTGCCACAGGGGAGAAAAAGAATCATAAATATTTTTGTGAAAAATAATGAATGCAGTCAATGTACGTTGAGGTTTGTGTAGCGAGTGCAGACTGAGATACTGCAATATAGGAATAACAGAGACGAGAGGGCTGAAAGTAACATGAAAACATAAATCAGAAAGAATAGAAAGTCGACATGCATGCCCAGAACTTTACTTTTTGCTCCCATGATTCACAGTGTGCTGTTAGATTTATAAGAAATTAAATCCCCTCTAAATTCCATCACAGTTACTGACAGGATTATAGCGTGTGTGTGTCTGTGTGTGTGTGTGTGTGTGTGTGTGTGTGTGTGTGTGTGTGTGTGTGTGAGAGAGGTGACAGGTGATGAGAGAGTCCTGCACTGTGGTCACTGCTGATACACAATAGGATTATGACCAACACCTACCTGTGCATGCTTGTGCTTGTGCTTGTGTGCGCGTGCGCGCGCGTGTGTGTGTGTGTGTGCGTGCGCGCTTGCATGTGTGTGTGTGTGTGCTTGCGTGTGTGTGTGTGTGTGCGCTTGCATGTGTGTGTGTGTGTGTGTGTGTGTGTGTGTGCTTGCATGTGTGTTTGTAAGAAAAGCAGTGCAAGTGACCAACGGGAGAGGTTCCTGAATGATAAACAGTGACTACATCCGTCTTTGTTCTATCTTTCTTTGTCTTTATCTATCAATCCATCCATCTCCCCAACCATCTGGACCCTCTGTCTAACCCTCACCCCCTGGCCCTTACACATACACAACACACACATTTATACACACATGTTGACTGATTCACATGTGTACGTGTGAATATTCAACATATGCACAGAAGTTATGAAATTTGGCTGAGAGACATTGTGTGTGTGAGAGAGAGTGTGTGTCTTGCATGTGCATACATGAGTGTGTGCAAAGCAATTTAGATAAAGTGCAGTTAAACACGAGTGCACATGTAAAAGTCTTATGTCCTGTCATTTTCTTTCTGCTCTCATACACACACCAGATTTTAAGAGAAAACTGCTTGGAGTGTGTCTGATGTGTTTTTATACCAACACATGAAATAACTTGCCTGACTATCGTTTTATTGTTATAAAGACAATGTCTGCACATGTGCGAACGTGTAGCAATGTGTGTGTGTGTGTGTGTGTGTCTGTGGCCCCCCCAGGCTCACTCCATCAACCTCCCATCACCACCAGCTGTCTCCCCTCATTTACATACTCTCTCCTCCCACTAATGGAATTAGCCGCAAGTTTCCTGAGGTGAGGTAAAACACACACACAGACACAGACCTATAGACACAACTATGTGTACTGTATGTGTGTGTGTGTGTGTGTGTGTGTGTGTGTGTGTGTATGTACAAGATATTTTGGTGGTAATGTGTATGTGCATGTGTGTGTATGTGGGTATGGGCTGCGAAGGTCAGTCAGAAGACACAAAGATTACTGCTCAGTCCAAAACTACTCTGTCACAACAATTAAACACTAAAACAAGTGATCATCAGGGCTTCCCTCCTCAGCAAATCAGTCAGTCTAGGTTGAGCAAAAAAAACAACCAAACAAGCAAAACAGTAGCCTGTAAATCAGCCAATCAGCGAGTCAAAAGCCAGCCAGACATTAAACAAGCCTGTTTAATTCTGAAAATGCCCTGAAAGCTCTGGAACAATATTCACCCTTTTAATATGTTACACACTAGCTACTTCACTTTTAGCCTACATTGGCTCTCTGTTGAAGCTCCAGTCCAAAACTCCAGTCCTTCCTACCTTCAATCCACGGTAAAAAACCCTACACTGTGGTATGACCGTTACACCTCTTTGCCTCTGGATTATAGGCCACCCCGTCACTCCCCTGCAGTCACTCATCACAGTCAAGGCTCGTCTGTTGTGGCTCTACAGTGATGGCTGAACTCTGGGCTGCGCTGATGTCATGACAGACATGACAGCAGAGTCTATGTCTTTCTTCAGCAGCAGTCTGACTACGTATTTGGAGGTTGAATGCACTCATTGGCCTTTTTCATGGGGGACATTCTAGGACAAGCACGGGAGTACATAATAAAATTATTAATGGCTGAATTGAATTGAATTCCATTTAGCTGATTCAGTTTCAGGGCCCTGGTATTGTGCATGCTGGCTCACTGTCATGACTTACTGGGACACTTGAACAGTATGGAGCCATTGTTTACAATGCGAAAAAAGGCCTATTTTAATTGTAAGTCGCTTTGGACTAAAATGTCTGTCAAATGAATGAAATTGAATACAGCTTGACTTGCTGTTAACTCTCATGACCCCCAGTATTTTGAGGTTTACTTCAGTCATGTGGCAGTTTGTGTTAACCGTAATGTCTAACGGTTAACATGCACATGGTCTCTGATTCAGTGGGGGAAATAATCCTTGACTTAAAAATGTGAATATGAATGTGTGTCCACAGATTGGATTAGTGAATTCTTGGTGATAAACAATTGACATATGCATATTAGGAGTCATAGGGATACTCTCATAAAAGAAGTGAATGTGATCTGATCCAGACCCACGATTGAACCTTTTCTTCCCGCTCCATTCCTCTTTTCACTCCTTACCATGACCTTGAGAAAGTTTTATAGGTCCCAGTCAGCATATTCCCACAGCCTTTTTTCCCCCTTCTCTTTAATTTCTCTTCTGCCTCTTTCACCGATGGTGCTGGGTTTCCTTTTGTTTTGTCCTCCGTCTCTCTGTCAGCAGGTCCTGTCCATCAATACAGAACTGTCAGTCATTGGAGTGACAATTGGCAGCTGTCGATACAGCGTAGAGGGCCGCCAGACTGTATATAGGCTTTAGCTCCTAAAATGCTATCAGCTGCCAATACATGAACACACACATACACACACACGTACACGTACACAACTTTACACACAGTGAAGCACAAAAAGACGCACGCACTTTATTCTCTATGCATCCACATCACACTTGATCATCGCTGATGCAGGAAAATTTGGTTTGGTGGCAACGAGATCAGATCAGATGGGGAAACAAAGAGCCACCTTCTGACTATTCAATCCTTGGTGGCACACACACGCGCGCCGCACACACATTATTGTACTGATGAAGGTCTTTGACACAGACTGGAGTCACTGCCACACGGCTCCCCCTACCGGAGACCTATAAGACCTTTGGCAATGACATGTCGGTCCCTGGTTACGCCGTAGCACATTAACATTTATTAATTGATTCAATCATCCATCTATTCATTTAATCACTCCTCCCTCTCTCTGCCATCCCTCCCTTTACTTTATCATATTTTCTTCTTTCCTTCCTGTCGTCCCCTCTTACCCATTTACTTCCTAAATTTGTATCCTTGTACTTTTTTTGTCTCTTCTTTCTTCATTATGTTTCCTTCCTTTCTCCCTCTCTCCTTTCTTTTTCCATGCTTGTGTTCTTCATTTCTTTTTTCATGCCCTTAATGCCCTGTGAAACCCAGCATTGTAAGATCACAGATCCTTCATAGTTCAGGTGTAAGGTGAAAACTGTTCAGTGAGTTAGGCTCAAACCACACCCACACAGTCATGATGAGTTTTTGACTACTAAACTCTTGTAAAATGACCCCTAAATATTTTTTTTTTGTGTTGTGAATATTTAATGTTTTAGAGAAATATTGATTTGCTGTATGCTAGACCGTGTAATGTTGACACTGTTTCTAAACTACCTCAAATTTCTTGTTAGTTATCATAAGTCAACCTATATGCAAATACAAATACATCTGTGATAACATAACAACCACCTATCAATATATTGGCCTGGCCATTTTAATGGTTGGGTGCACACATTAACTCTGTGCATTGAGGGATTATTACTGACCATGTGTGCTCACTTATGGTTTTACTTTCAATTGAAGTGTTTTAAATTATAGCAATATATGTCTTTTTTTTATTGCGTTTCTTTTTAGTGATGTTGCTATTTTTCTGCATTATAATGAAGTGCAATTGTTATCTAATAATTAACCGCAATGGTTTGGGAGATGTCATGGTCCTGGTTAAATGACCTGAAGCAATAATAGACAAAACATGTTTATTGACATTTAATGTAAACCACAGTCATTCATTATATTTTACTGAAGTATTTTTGTTGCCCTAAACCTAACCATGGGACTTCGATTTCTGGTGTCATCATCCATGGTTTTGTATACCCGCAATCCAGTCCAACCACCTCCCTACTACTCTGGTCCAACATATGAATGTAGTGCTTAATTTATTCGAAAAAAACATTTGTTAAAGCAATGTAATATTAGGATATAAACATAATTTCTAGGGTTGCAAAGTAACACAATAAAAGCAGTCCCATTTCTGCTTAAAACCAACAGAACAGTAGGACCAGCTTGAAACACACAGAACAGAGAAAACACACAGGAGAACAGATGAAAAGATTTTACTGTTAGGAACTGGGAGGGGACATGCTTTCTCTCCTTTACACACATGACGTCCATCCGTATGAGAAATGTGATTACAAATGAGAGTGTGAGTGAGAGAGTGGAGTGCCACAGCTGGCATGGCATCTGGCTTGGCATATCGTTGCCCAGCCTCGCCCGCTGCCTGCGCGCTCTAATGTGGCTGTCGACAAGCCCATTAAGAAGCCATTACTAAATGCTCTGTCTCTGCTTGTCTTCCATGCCTTATAGCACAGGCCCAGGGGAATGCCAGCAACACGAAGGAGAGGGAGCGTAGAGTGAAGAGACAGAGAGAGAGGAAAGAAAGGAAAAGTAGGTGGTGGCAAGGGCAAAGGTTTGGTTTCAACTTTGATAGAGACACACACATACACACATAAAGAGCATGACTCTGCAAAACGTTTGCTTTACTGAACATGCATTTGCTTACTTGCTTGAAAGTACATTTTCACATTTTATTTTATTGATAGACCACCTAACTAGAAATGTAACCCCAAACTTAATATTTAAAAGTAACAATAAGTAATACAATAAAATAATAGTGTAAAATGTAATGTGCTGCTCTGTATCTTGTTTTTTTTCAGTTTGTTGATTAGGGCGACACAACCTGACCGAACCACAGTGATGCTCAAACTTATCTTTAAATAATTTCAAAAACCTTTTAGAGGAAAAATATTTGTATAAACTATTTGTATTATTTTTCATTCAACTCCTCATGGTTAGGTCTTTGACTATGACGTCAGAGCTCATCGTTCTGTACGTCCCTGTGCTGCTCAGGCTGCTGCTGGCAGGACTTTCATTATGAAGTGACACCTGACAGTCACAAACAGATCAGCTGGACAAGCCACAGCTAATTTTGCTTATAAATAATGTTCATGTGTAATGGCACATTTGCATTAATAATTCTGCTCTTGATCCATTTATAGAAAAGTGGAAATATAGTATTAAATAGTAAACATTTCTCCCACTAATTGCAAAGATGAATGTTTGGATTGATGACAGAACATTCTTATTTAGCTATACTGTTACTGGCACTCCGGCTCTTCTCTAAAAGAGGACCTGATGTCTCAATTTGTTTTTGGCAGGAATTTTTACTAACAGTAATAAAGTTGTTTAAATAAACAACATGTCTGAGCAACAATCACAAATTAGCTAACAACACCTAATGCCTGAAATTAAATATAACATTAAATCTAGTTTTGTCCAGTGAAGTTGTTTGGAGTTTTTAAACTATTAATACTAACTGCTTCAGATTCTTCACGTCACCAACTCAACTACTGCGGCTGCTGCTTGTCAACAATGAATACAGCCAGAAATTTAGCATTTCCAAATCATCAGGTAGAACATCCACAATATCCTGCTCTTTTACTCTTTATCATAATAGCACACTTTTTTTTTAAAGCAGAAAACATACAAACCTGTGATTCATAAAAATATGGATAGGGACAATCCATATATCCATATTTTGTCACTATCCATCTTTTGGGGACATTTCCCTACCATCCATACCCAAATCTACGCCCATGGGTGATGGGAAGAATGGAGACATAAAGACAAGGGGGAAGTTGGCAGTGGAGAATTAGCACACACCAAAATGGTCTGTGCCTACACTAGAGACAGACAGTGATGGGGAGCAGAGACTCCAAACTCACTTTTTATTTCACCATCAAAACCGACAACTAGGTAAGGGAGTTATGCCTCAGGGCCTTAGAAGAGGAGGTGTCATGTGAAGTCTTCTCCTCTAGACAAAGTAAAAGTAAAGTTCAGTGCTAGTCTAAATAATTTATGATCTATACTGCATTTAAAATAAATCTTACAAGGTTTCAGAAAAAATGAAAGATGATTTACATCTGTGGAAGTTTCTTGAATTTTTTGGTATTTATAGCTGAAATGATTAGTTGATTAATCAATTGTGTGATCAACAGTAAAATAATATCAGTTTTGATTAATCAAAGCAAAAAATCACTGGTTTTGTGTTGGCATTTAATTAATTATTGTGAAATCATCTGATGTATCTTACCAATGCCAATGCTGCTTTTTCTATGGGTGAAGTTTTTGGTTCTGTGCATAAAGCATAAGTAAAATGTGACCCATAACAGCCTGTGTGGGCAGCTGTATTGATTAAAATAGAAGATTATTTGTCCTGTGTATGAGAGGGACGACAGAAAAACGCAACTGTAATGACGCCTGTGTGAGGTACAACAGATCTTAGACACAACAGTCAGCCAACAGCTCATTGGGATTATATTCTATGCATTATGATCTGATATGTGCATTAATAAATGTTAATATACACATTTGCACTTTCATATCTAATTGGATTTTCCTTTTTTTGGGGTGGTTTTTATTTGATTTATTGTTTTTTATTCTGTTTCAGTTTGATCAAATGTGATTATTGGGTATTCTAGTGTTTTCACTTCCATGATGCTTTTATGTGTGGAGCACCGGATCAAGCGAATGTGACCTGTATAGGATAATAAAGTTGATCTGAATCTGAAATGTACAGTATGCAGAGGCTGTCAGTGAATTGCATGTCAGAATCTTTTGCATCGCTGCTACTATGGTGCCTGAAGCCACAAACACTGTCTCTTAGAATGGGTCACCATATAGGAATTAACACCAGGTTAGTTTACTGCTACTCAACATGTTTTGAATGTCTACAAATCAACAAGAATGATGTAGGATTGCACACATCATGCAGCAGAGCAGTGAGAAGTGTTTCTTTGAGCAAAAAGCTGCAAAATGTGAGGTGAACGCTAACTTGGCTGAGTACACTGAGCTTACAAACTCAAAGGAAGAAAAGTTTATGAAGTGCACGTCATAGTATCAGGCACTGAAATTAATACAACGTTTTGAATAAACACAATCACTTAAAGCAGTCTTTATTTATTTGTACTTCTCTTCATTTGTTCAGGCCAGGAGATGTGTTGCACAATCTTGCCTGCTTTGGATTACAGAAGAAGAAACTTGTCAAAGTCGTTGCAGATGGTGAACATTGTCTTGAACGGCTGGAGGGGAGGAGAGGCAAGGCAGAGGAGGAAAAGAGGTAGGGGATGGAGAGAAAATGAAAAAAATTATGACATTAAATCTTTTTGCATTGGTTAAGTTAAAATATTAAATATTACCCAACTGTAAAAAGTGTTGAAACCAAACACCAGTGGTCACCCACTTAAAAATGTATCCCAAAAGCAATTTTTGGAAATGCTAATATTAAAATGTTTTCCTGCTCATCATGAGATGACGCTTTTTCCAGCAAGTGCAAAGAAAGCTCCGGATGCAATGACAGTTTCCTGGCTTTCATAAATGAGGGTAAAGGTGTACATTCATCAATTATGATTCAAAGAAACCCTCAACAAGACTTTGTACAACTTCTGCTCTGTCTGTGTGTGTGTGTGTGTGTGTGTGTGTGTGTGTGTGTGTGTGTGTGTGTGTGTGTGTGTGTGTGTGTGTGTGTGTGTGTGTGTGTGTGTGTGTGTGTGTGTGTGTGTGTGTGTGTGTGTGTGTGGAGAGAGTGGTGACTTGCTCTTTTCATGAGTGACTGTGACAGGTTTCTCACCAGACCCTGAAGCCTGCTTGCAGTTAGAGACCATGTACAGCACAGCCCCCAAACAACAGACACACACACTCACATGAACACACACTGAACTGGGTAATGGTTTTAAAAAAAATAAACTACAGAATACCAGAGCAGTTGTTGATACCACACACGTGCAAGAGCTTTTGTGTGTCTGCACCGGCTGCTGGAACTAAGCGGGGCTCTTAATCACGGCTGTAACGGGCAACATTACCGGCAGCGGCAGCAGGCTAATGATGAATGCCCGAGTCTCCGTGCAAACCTGACCTCCTTTTCTGCTGTGATGCACAAAAAGCTCACGCTTTCTCACCAAAACACACGCATATACATGCATTTGTGCACACACATACACAGGCATACTATAAGCTTGCATCAACACATACATCTTGACGAAACAAAAAAACTGCCGAGGCAAATGTTAGTTGCCTTCCTGTGCGTGTGTGTGTATCTATGTGTGAAATGATACAACCTGTTCTCCAACTGACCCTCTTAACCAAACACTTAGATTACTGAATGATTGCTGTGATGCAGCATACATATGCATATATATGTATATATATATATATTGAGCTTGGCGCTGGAGTAACAGAGAGAGCAAACAACTGAAAGAGAAGAGGGGAGAAACATAAATGGAGATATGACAGTATTAAATAAAATGTAAATTAGATAGATAGAGACAGAGAAATAGAAATACATGAGAAAGACAGATGGTAAAAAACGTAAACCAGAGCGATTTTGCAACAGAAGGAGTGAGTAGTTATAAATGAGTGTAAAGTTTTGATGAAGGACAAACTAATGTCAGGGACTGGGGCGATTCGGGCTTCCTGCTCCCCGGGTACCACATGTGATCCCGCCTGTCACTCACACTCCATCGTCATGACAATCATCGTACTGCTGACGCCTGGGGGCGGGTACAAGCCTGTCCTTGTAACAAACAGAACCCCTCCGCGATCTGACACCAACAACTGCCGAGAAGAGAACTCACACACACACACAAACACATTTATGTACACAAACACACGACTACCACCAAACTAAGATAGAATCTTACATACAACAAAATAAGAAGCAAATACCAGTTTAAATTCAAATACAAAGCTGCATTTGTTACTATTAGTGATGTGATTGTTGTGTTATTGTTATGGTGTCCAGAGCACACTGCATGTTTGGTCAACACATTCATTGTGTAAAATGCAGCATGTGGTTGTCTGTGAATCTGGATAGGTGTGTGTGTGTGCTTACAAAATGTATTCATTATGTACATTCATATTGTACCTGCAAGTTAGTGACCGGTGTGTTCAGATATCATACGTGTGTGACAGAGGAGTGAGAGACAGAGACAGAGAGACAGTGTGTTTGCGTTTGTGTGTGTCTGTGTGTGTTAGCCACAGGGTAGGGAGCAGGGACTTGTCAAGCCGAGGAAGAGATGGCAAACTGGATGGTGATGCCAGCCCTCTGTGACAGCTCCTTCACACACATACGCACACACTCAATGTTGTAACCCCCGCAAACCTACCCTAGTCCACACTCTAAAGCTGTGAAAGCTGGGATGCAGAAAGAAAACGAGACTGGTGGAATCTCCCTTTAACTGGAGGCTGATTGGTGTGTGTGTGTGTGTGTGTGTGTGTGTGTGTGTGTGTGTGTGTGTGGTGGGCTGGCAGGGAGGGAGGGTGGGTAGGGGTTCAAAGTGTCACATCAATTTGTGGCTGTGCTGTTTCTGAAAGAGGCTAACCCCACTGCCACTTAAGTTTAGCACAACAGTGAACAACATACTGGCAGACAGGACACATACAGTACACACACACACATGCACACACACTTATACACGCATATACTTGCAGACCTACACAGAAATGTGGGCATGGACTGCAAAACATTCTTATTTCCGCTGAAAAAGGTGTTAATTATTCAGCACATTCTGACAATATTTTACGTACAAGATGACATCAGTGCAGTAAAACTTGAAAAACACCAGGCAAACCGTCACTAAAGAGGCTTTGACGAAGTTGACTCCAATATGTTATAAACACACGTAGTTGGGTTGAATGTCATTTTCTGCAAATCCATCAAAACATTTGCCAGAAATTGTATTTTGGGTGTATGCTCCAATGTGCCTCTGAGCCTAGAGCGCAAGCAGCCAACTGAGGTGAAGTTGCTGGTTAGAAACCCCCAGGGGTGACCTGGCCAGGGCCCCAGACCACTTTAACCACTCGTCTCCATTAACAGGCTCTCAGATATCATTATGCTCCCCGGGGACCAGGCGTGCTCTAACCAACCATTTACCCTCTCCCTCTCTCCTCTATTTCTCTCTCTCATCTCTCCCTCTCTCTGCCATGATGTTACTCAATGAAAAAAGACAGCGAAGAGAAAAAATATGAGATTGATTTATTTGCTTCAGTGTTCTTTGGGATGGAGTCCCCTCCCTCTCCTTCTCTCCCTTTTCTCTCTCTCTCTTTCTCCGCAAACTGAAACCAATTAGTGAGCAGAGCACTTGTAGCGGGGAATGTAGGGCAAGCGAGGAGTAATAAAAAAGTATTGACTTTTCTGTGACTGTACGTGGCGTGAAAGGGGTGCCGCGGCCTTGTCCGACATGAAAGGAGCTCCATTAATTTCACTTATTTCACCCAGGCCCCTGTCAGGAGGCCCTAATGCGTCCCAGGCGCACTTCTCACATGCAGGCACTCAGACAGCGCAACACAGCTCTAGCCTGGTTACCAAATGAGTTTACATTATATATCAGAGAGAGAGAGAAGGGAGCACAAGAGAAAAGAGTAATTTCTAATTCCCTAGTGGAGACACAAAGCGAGGCCTTTCATACGTAGCTAATTTTGTTCCAACCTCACCTCCTCATCCTCCTCCCGTCCTTCTTTCTCTTTGTCATTCTGCATCATGTAAAGGCCAGCATCCCACTTTTATTTCAACTTCTTTATGAGTCCGCACAAAAAGCTAAGTAAAGCAAAAATAGACAACGTATATGTTGTCTAAATTCCAGCTGAAAAGTTGTGCAGTAAAAACCATACTTCATCTTTTTAGTTCCCTGGTTTCCACAGCAATGTACTGTCATACAGTTCAATCATTCACTGTTCAATCATGTAAGCAATGTGCTGACATTGACATTTTACAACAAAATACTCAGATTCCGACAAGAAGTTTTTACCAAATTGGTTCTACTCGCTTTTTAGAATACAAATGCACCTTTTACATACATTTTTTGGGGAAATGTTCAGTGTATTCCCCATATTTTTTCCAGTCTTTTTAAGAATATTGTGATATTCTGAGTCCAGATTAAGTAAAACCAGTTAACTTCAACATACTCTGTGAACTATTTTCGTCTGGCTCCTGGGGTTGGCCTACTGCCACCTGGTAAGTTCCATTTACCTACAATGTAAGCAGCAAGTGAGTGTGTATGTGTATGAGTTTGCATGTGCACAAATGCATGCATGTGTATGCCAGCGACAGACGCACCCCATGAGTGTCTGTGTGTGTGCAAGAAAGAGCGAAGAGTGAGAGGCTATCTGCAGACAGAAACTAATCAGTGTGTGTGAGATAAGAAAGCAGCCTTTATGGTGTATGGTAATCAGCCCCCCCTCTGCCTGCCACCGCCATGCATAATCACCACGACTTATTCACATGATTGATGAAATATGCGTCTGTGAAATCCGAGCTGCTTTGGTTATCATCCTGTTTTTTTCCCCTCTCCCCCCTCTCTTTCCTTTTCTCTCAATCTTTTTTTGTCTTGTTCAACCTCTCGATATATCTCTCCCCCTCTCTGCAGTGGCCAAAGATGTTTGGAGCCATGTACAAACAAGAAATTACACACACAGTATGGGGTCCCTCTTGAAACTATGTATATGCACACAGACACTCTACACATGCATTTCCCTCATAAGGTAGTAATATGAGGCATGAGAAATGCATGAGAAAAAACAGCATTGTCTGAAGAAGAATATGAAGGAACGGAGGAGGGAAAAGGAAAAGATAAGGGTAAGTGAGAGTGAGTAAACGAGAAGACACATTAATTGTTCTGTCCTGCAGATAGAAGTCTTGGGCAGATTAGAAGGGGATGAGAGGAGAGCGAGAGATGGTGTGATAGATGAAATTAGATGGATAGATGCTTCAGAGAGCACTTGTCATTGACACTCAATCACATTAATCAGGGAACGGATGCAGAATTCTCAACTAATTCAACATGCAGTAACAGAAACCATTTAAACACAAAGCAACAGCAAGTCCATCGGAGGACAAAACTACCAAAGTGAGTAAGTGACTACAGCTGGGGTCAGGCCATAGTGACAAACAGGATTTTATGGTAATAAGAAAAAAAAAACAGTATCACACATCAAACATTAAATGTAGCTCTTACCTGAATCAAATAACATAACTTGAAAAACTTTCTAAAAGAATGAAATATGATCCAGGAAGTCAGGATGGAGTCTGTTTTTTAGTAATGGATGAGTGCAAAATGGTTTGTAATACTCAAACAGGATTTTACAAGACTGGAAAGTTGGAAACAATTGCTATTATTGGCTATCATATCTTTTGTGGAGATTATATGCAAGGTAAAGTGTGGAAATTCAGAATTTACAATACAAAGTAATCTAATCTATGTGCTTGCATGTGTTTGATTGGCCAATGCAACACTTTGCTGGATGATGCATTACATTGCAGCAAAAGTTGGTGCCTGGTTCAGCTTTTTTGCTGGATGACCCTGCATTGTTTTGCCAGATCCCTCTGTGTTGGCACCATCCTTCGGGATTAATAAAGTATCTATCTATCTATCTATCTATCTATCTATCTATCTATCTATCTATCTATCTATCTATCTATCTATCTATCTATCTATCTATCTATCTATCTATCTATCTATCTATCTATCTATCTATCTATCTATCTATCTATCTATCTATCTATCTATCTATCTAGCTGATAACTGATTTCCGATTATTGAATTAGTCTGTCCAAATGTTGCCTTAGACTACATCTATATTAAGCTAGCTAAATTCTAAAATGCTGTTTTTGAGCAAAAACAACATGCGTCCACAGTAGGTGTTGCAGGTTGTTTCTGCACACATTAAAACGCCAAAAAAGGGTAATTCTCCTTCTGGTTATGTGTTGAGGACAGACGAGCAAGTCAGCCCCAGAATACCAGTGAAGAAAAAACAGTATACCATGTCTTTTTCCATGGCAGCTTCCTGACATTTTGTTAATTGCAAGCAGATAACAACAATTTCAATGAGAGAAAGGTGGGAGATAGCTACATTTAATTCTTAGCAAGCTATCAAAGTATACAATAAAGTGAACAACACTCACATGAAGTTGTCTGCCATTGTCGTTACTGTCGTTGTGTTTCTTCTTATTTTTTTCCAATGAAATACCACATTACTGCCACCAATTGTTTTGTCATTAATATGACAGCGTTTCTACAAAGGTACATTTTCCATGTACATACAACGCCAGCTTAGTGTGGACATGGTTTGCTTTCTGCAACATTTCTTTCGGGTTTAGGGTGTTAGGCTTCTTTCAACTCTTGTACCGAGCCAAAGTGGCTTGTCTGCTCACTGCCGTTCAAAATATTGTCAGACACAAAAAATTCCAATGTTATAAGGAGGGACACTGTTAGACCATCTGTCAAGCACTTTGGTTGAGACATACTGATGCCATAAGACATATAGAAGGAAAAGACATGGAGAGACACAGCTTGAGAAGAGGGCTGGGACTAAGACTTTGATTTAGGTTGAGAGTACACACTGGGGGAAGGTGAAGGCTGAGACTGGGGGTAAGATTAAGACTGGGGCTGGGTCTGGTGAATTAAGGCCCCCAGCCTCGGGGTGCTATTACACATCTATAATGAGAAACGGAGAAGAGGGGGGCTTGTCTTTGTACCTCGGCACACCTTAGATTAAATATGCACAATTCCCATGCAAAATGGGCCAGGAACAGCCGGGACCAGCGTGGCTGTCTAATCCCCTGTGCTGGAGTTGTTTCAGCCAGGGTTAACAGGCTCATCAGTCAACACAGGCTGCTTAGCACAGGACATCAAGGCCATTTGCAGGTTTAAGTGTTTGTGATTGCTTCCCTTTCCAGATTCAACTGCCACCCCAACCCCCTACACACACTCCCTGTGCTGGCTAGTGAGCATATGAGCTTGCAATAAGACACACACACACACACACATGCACATTTATCAAGCATCTAATGGCATAGGAAAAGGTATGGCTTTCACATACTGTATACACAAGGCTGCTTACCAAGTATACGAAACAAAGTATATATAACACAAACACACACACACACATTGAAAAGACTAGTTTTCCCACACACTGTGATAAATACTTTCACACACGCACACCAAAGACTACTGCAAGTACACCATTTTCTTTCATAGGCAAGAAGTCAGTTCAGAGTAAAACAATGGATCAGGATTCCTCAGGATAAACAGAAAATGTAAAATGTGTGAGGAAACAGGCAGCGTAAGGGAATCAAAACACATCTTCTAGCTGCTATTATGAAATGTATTCTTAAGCTTTCTGGACAACAAAAAGATGTAAGTCTATGTATCCTGTCTGCTGTATTCTGTGTGTGCATCTGCACACTAGCTTCATCACAATCCATTTGCATTTCACAGCCAGGGTTGACTTCTATCACCAACACACTTCCGTATGAGAGGGCTGTCATGTTCCTCAAGCAGGTCGGTGTGTGTGTGTATTGTGCACTCAGCTATTTGATAGCACATACACATACTCACCACACATATTTTGTGAATAAGGGGTGGAGGGTTGTGGGGGGTCAGAAAAAAAGTTGCACTGAGGTATTGTAGATAAAGAAGACAGAGAAAGAGGCGAACAAGTGTGCAAATAAACAAGACAGCAAGCGAAAGAAAGAGTGATGGCAGGAGATAGAGATAGAGATAGGCAGTGATTATACCACGCTACATACAGTATGGTTCAGTGGAGCATATCCGCACAGGGACAGGCGGTCCATTAAAGCACAGACATCCTTATCCTGCTTCCATGCCTGCTTTCTCCTTACATCCATGTACACATGGAGAGGAAACTATCTAAATATCTAAATCCTGATGTTGCCTCAGAATAATCATGATGACACAGCATTTTATAAGTTAGGTATCTCCATTTTCATTTTTTTGTCAGGCTGAAACTAATAAGTACTGTTCTAATTTAAATTGGGCTTATTATTGTTGATTCCAGAAATAATGCCTTTTTTTAATGACTACACATGTATGCTAACCATACAATTCATTTGTGTCTGTTATGTTACAAAACAATTTTTCTGCATGCATTCAGACTGAAAATAGCACATTCCAGAAATATCTCCATTCCATTCTATTCTATTCTATTCTATTCTATTCTATTCTATCCGGCTGTTAAGTCTGACGTCACGCATGACGAAAATTCTATTTCCGGGTCCAAAGGCATCGATTAGTAATCAACAAAAATGGCGGAACACGTGAACCTTTTTACGATCACCTCTTATTGTAGTGACATGTCTGTGAGAGTGAAAAAGGGACTGAATTCGTATAATTCCAATAGAGTACAGGGTGTAACTGTTCTTCCTGATGGTTTAATTAAGGGCACTGTCCAGGCATCAATGAAAAAGAAAGTGTACAAAGTTGAGGTGAGTTAGCGGTTAGTTTGCACGTTCAATCAATCAATCTTTATTTATATAGCGCCAAATCACAACAAAGTCATCTCAAGGCACTTAACATATAGAGTAGGTCTAGACCATACCATAGACTGTATATAAAAGGACCATACTCTTCAGGTTTAACTTTAACCGTTTAAAACACGCTGTTCTGCCAACGGGACAGGTCGGAAGTTGTGAGGTAGCGAAAGTTCTTCTGAATGTTTTAAACACCAACCCTTAAACATATATATTAATGCCATACATTGTTAGAAAGCTTAGATTGCCCTGATTCATTCAAGACCACTCACGAATTATATGGTTGCTCACAGCCGTAATAGTATAAGCGGCTAGCCACTCAGTTAAAGTAAGAACAGATAGATAGATTGACAGCAGTTTGAGGATGGATTTTTTAAAGTGCAGATACGCGTTGAGAATCAGGCAGTCGCAAAAACGACAACTTGATGTCGTTTTTTGATTCAGATCTGTTGAGACAACACGGGACACAACACTGTGGCATAATGCAAATAGAATTTTCGTCATGCGTGACGTCGTGACTTAACAGCCGGATTCTATTCTATTCTATTCTATTCTTTCAGCATTGAAAGAGCTGTCTCTGTATTTTAATGCATAACACTAAAGCTGTTAAACTACACTTAAATAGGCTAGTACTGTGTTAGGTCAACCACAATGCAACAAAAAAATATTTTTGTGAAGATGGATTTTCACTATTGCACTGCTGAATTGTAGCACTTCAGTCTTTGTGTTGGGTTATGAACAAAGCCAGGCATAATACTGTATCCTGAAACAGGCTAAAGTTGTGAGCGTTCTTTAATGAAAAATTGCCAACGCAAATTTTATTTATTAGTTTTGAACAGGAGCTTGACACAAATTCATACAATTAACTTAAGAAATTGGCCTGAACTAACCCAAGTTAATCTGGCCAAATCGGGTCCAACAGCTTTCAACATAAATATTAAAGTCTTAAGTCATTCATTCTTTTAAGTCAGGCCAAAATATGATTGCTAATCATTTAATTGAGACTGTCTATTTAAAATCATGCTGCATGCACTCGGCCCTCATCGTTACTCTGTATGCAGGCCTCACAGTGCAAAATGCCACTATAATGGAAGCGAAGTGTTGGGTTAATTGATAAATCTGAGGTCCTGAGTAGGAAGGAGTGTGGCAGGGGGAATGTTTTATGGCTGTGCAAATGAAGGGGCTGCAGAGTTTTATACACGCTGTAAAATTGTTATGGAGAATTAGCGTTCTTCTTTTTCACCGTAGTAACCTGGACACTAATGCAACAGAGCTGGATAGATGGATGGACATGATAACACAGGAAATACATACACAGTCAGACACACATAAAAGGTGGATATACATAAGTTCAAGCATTTGCTGCCACTGCTCCTGCCCCACCATTGTCTGTTCTTGTGGCCTATTTCAGTTTAGATATTAATTGCTAATGAATACTGTTCCCATTAAAAAGATCCCTCATACATCAGTTGTATGCATCATGGTGATACATTACGGCTGAGGCTATTAAGAGTGAGCCAGTGTGTGTGTGTGTGTGTGCGCGCGTGTACGTATGTGTGTGTGTGTGTAAACAGACTTTTTCTGTCCTCATTGCCTAAAGCTTTGCACCCACAATAAAATAATGACAATAATAAAGCCACACTGCAGAGTAGCTGGGAGGAGACTATGGTGTGTCTCTCTGTTGGTGGTAAGAAGAGGAGAAGGGTGTGTGTTTGAACGTGTTTTGGCAAGCAAGTAGCAGTAACAAAAATGATGGCGCAACATCAAGTGTATATGTGGGTATGTTATTGGCATTTATGTGTATACATATATGTCTGTATGCCTGTGCAAAAGTGTGTATCAGTGTGTGTTGGTTCTGATCAGACATTAGCTTTTCAAAGTTGTGATGGGTGCCATTCTAATGCGAGGGGAAGGAAATGCTTGGAGCGCAAACAGACACAGACGTGACCACTCACTGTAGTGTATTTGATTAGCACGTAGTCTCCTAATTATCTATCCTCTATGGTTACAGGCAGTATCGCTGGTGACATGGCTAATAACATTAGCCAAAATTAGCATGAACAAAAAGGGCTTTCCCATAACTGCATTTGAAATTACTCATTGCTGGTGCATTTAACTGGTGCAAAACCTAAAAAAGAGTGTTTCATCTTATAATGAGCATTATATTACATTTAATACAACCCCATTGTTGATTGTATTAAAGTTGCCAACTTTTAGAGGTTCACTGTTCACAAAACAGCAGCCCTTTTTCATGACAAAATAATTCACAGTCCTGTCATGTTTGAGTCTAAATGGTGACTCTACTGTCCTGTCTAGTCATTAAGTATGTGTTCAAACAATATAACAGTTTGAGCTAGGGGACAGCATGGCCAGAATAGTTCCAGTGTTTCCTGATAGAATGGTCAGTTTGACTCCAAAGCATTACACTGTCATCTACTGTACTTTGATTTTCCATACTGTTTTCTCACCTTTGTCTGATGTAATGGATACCGCCTGCTTCTCCCTGCACCCCCTAAACCACTTCTAGCCCCCTCACCTCCCCCCTTTCTTCATTCATGGAGAGTGACCCACAGGATGTTGGTATGTGTGAAAGAGGATGATGATATCTGGTAACAAACACAAACCGCTTTTAGTATATTATATTTCTGATAATATCAGATTAATGTATTTGTGCATGCTAATTTTACTACATTTTAGTGTTTCATTGATATCTCTGACATTAATAATAACAGCAGTAATAGTCATGTCAGGATGACTTCTCTGTCCACTAAACATATCATGTTTGATGATATTAAAAAGCACAAATAATTATAGTTTTGGAAAAAGTACTCGAATAAACAAAGTCACTCAACACTGCCAATGTTACCTTAAAGATATGCACGTTTGCCATACACCCACATTCAAAGCAGCATCACATTCAAGCTGCAAGACTTTGTCTGCTTGAACGCTGAACTTTGCCTGCTGGATGTGAGTGCTAAGCGCTCTGAAAGACCGTAGGTATCATGCTGTCAGCTGACTTGATGGACCCCTACCTGAGCAACTGGAGACAATCTACAGACTGCACAGAGAAACTCACAATCCACCCTGCTTTGATGGAGGGTTGCAGAGCTAGGCCAGATAATAGATGTTGACCCATTAAGGGTTGACCACAAACGCAAGTTTAACCAGCACCACAGTGTTGGTATGACAAGGATATTGGGCATAAATAGCAAAGCCAGAGCTGCAATTCTCAAGCAGAGTTCAACATTTCAGGTTGGTGTTGAAATGTGGTACTTCAAAAGGGTTAGACAACAGAACGAAGTCTGAATGGATCAAAGACAGCTGCAGGGGAGGGTCTGAGGGCTAAGAAGAGAATCTTTAGTGGGGAACCTGGTAAGTGAGGGCAAGGGCACATAGCTATAGAAGGGCAGCCACTACATAACCCTCCTTAGTCTAAGATGGGGCCATTGCGTTCCTGGCATATTTGCATTGATAGACTTTCTTGCTGTGATACAGATGGCTAAGGTAAATAAAGGTCCAGGCATCATGGGCTATTTCTAGGGCTTGTTTTGGACTTGGGATGCTGTGTACATACTGCCAAGAGCTGTGATGGTCAAACCAGAGAGTTGTGCTCTGGAACTAGTGAGAAACTGGGCTATGTTAATGATGAGGCTTCAGGCTGTGTAGAGGGCTGAAACAGGGCTTAAGGTGATGATTACAAGCAGGGTAAGGTAATGTGGCAGAGGCTGGGTGATAGGGCTGTGGTTAGGATTTGAAAATAATTAGGAGCATGGCTGGATAACACAGCTAGATAATGTGGCTGGGGGGAGGCTGGCTCGGCACGGTATGAAGATGATGAGTACCAGGGTAAGCTGTCTACTCCATTGGCCCTCTGAGCTGTGACAAGAAGCTCTTCTGGCTGCTGCTGTAGCTGGGGGTGCTGCCAACGATAGGACTAACGCACTAATTACCGCCGAGCGAGAGAAGAGAGAGAGTAAATAGAGGTAGAGAGAGATACAGAAAGATGAAGCGACAGACAGAGAGATGAACAGGGGGGAAATTTGAGGTCTGATGAGCTCTCAGTGACAGCATTATGACGCGACTAGGCATAGGATAGGCAATGCTATCTTCATCATCTTCCTCAACAACCTCCTGCAACAGCAGCAGTGTTATCACAGGGAAAAGGGAGGGCATATAAGCTATGTATGTGTTTTTGTGTGTGTGTGAGTGTGAGTGTGTGTGTGTGTGTGTGTGTGTGTGTGTGTGTGTGTGTGTGTGTGTGTGTTTGTGATTGTGTTTATGAATGCATGCATTTGTGTGCAAGTGTTTGTATAAGAGGCACATTGTTTAGGCAACTGACAGGTAGCTGGCTGCCATTTTGCAGCATCCATCAAGGAGACACATAAATTGATAAAGAATTTCAATGTATATGCAAACACACACGCTCATGCAGACACCTACAAACACACACTGGACATTCCTTTAGTCAGAAGAGACTCATATGATGAGGTTTGGCTAAGCAGTGAAGAAATCAAAGAGTTTGTTGTTGTTTGATTTTTGTTGATTTGGATGTATTGCCAAATTATTGTACAAGTGGATCTCTTATATTTGGAGTACATCTAAAAGAGATTTACCAATAATAAGGTTGACACCACTTTTCTCTTTATTCTATAGACTCTCTATAATACTATTCTCAAATAAGGAAATTTGGTTAACCTATTGATTGTATGACTAATGGTCCAACATGAGGTGATTCTTTTTCTGTTTTTGTCCAATGGAATGCTGCCATCTTTCTTTACTTTGTTTTTGGGAAATTCAGACAGATTCCAATATTGTTTGTATTTAATTCTCTACCAACAAGCACATGCACACCATGGAGCATGAGGAATGACTTGACGACATGAAACAATATATCAAAATATCTTTTGGTCAACAACTCTCACATCTATATCATTGTATTGAACAGCCATAACCCACTTAAGTTTAATAGTTTGTCATTTTGTTTCAGGGTGGGTTAGCTGCGGAATAGCCAGCCATACAAAACAGAAGAGAGCAACAATGCGAGGCAGAGTTGTTGTTTTGTTTTTAGTTAGTTTTTTGTCATTGCAAATAAGGTTGTAGAGTCAGATATGTGTGCATCATAGTAAAATGTGAGAACAACAAGAGAGACAAAAGGTCAATAGTTGTACCAGTTGGGGATGTCGCAACAAGCCTTTTTAAGGAGTTGTTTTTACCATATACATATCCCCAAAGGAGATCAGGAAGCCAACACTTACGAGAAAGTTGTTAGGCTTCCAGGAAACCAAATCTTGGCTGGAACATGCTGGGTCAGGTTGACCTGACACACACACAATAACAAATGACGCCCACATGCCAAACAGTAGTTTAAAGAGTATGAAAGGGCGTAGGTCGTGGTTGTTCTTCGCTGTTTCTTCGATGTTCGTTGTTGGTGTTTGCTGTGTTTGCTGCATCTTCAATAAAGTCCCAGTTGGCTGTTTGACAACTTCTGTTCTCAGTCTCTTACTTTAAAAGTTACTGAAGTTAAGTAATCAAGTAATTATCTTACAAGGTTTAGTGACGAGGTGCTTTGATTTGTAGCAAATGTCTGCATGGAGGGTGAGACAGCATATTTCAGTTTGACTGGTGGGCTACAATTTTCCTGATTGCTTTAATTGCGGTCAGAAGAAACACTGTGCAAAGCAGATCCTATTCCCCCAGCCTGTGTTGTCAGCTGCAGGAGACCCCATTCGCCCGCCCACTCACTACCCATTCTTATTCATCTCCACTTCCTGGGGCCGTGTTAGTTCATTCCCATGTCGCTGCTCTCTCCTTCTTTTGTTGCTCCTCTCTCTCTCTCTCTCTTGTTTCACTCCTTGTTTCCGGGCAATTGGGTCTGGGTGCTGGTGGGGGAGTAAGAGGTTGGGGTGGAGCTGCTGGGAAGTTTGTGTGTGTGCGCATGTATGTGTGTGTGCTGGGAAGTGAGCTAATAAAGGACGGTGATCCATGAAAGGCCTTGAGCAAAGACACAGTCAATTACCTAATGCCTGGACCAGACCGCAGGGCCCACGCACACACACTCTCTCCCTAACATACTCACACACACACACACGCACATCCATGCATACACCTCATTTATGTATACATGGAAAGGGGGCAGTGGAGGGCATAACTGGGAATTGTGTGCATGTGTGTGGGTGGATGTGCATACGCGTGTGATGGAGAGCGGCGTTTTATTAAATTGCTGTCACTTTTGACAAATTTGTGCAACTCTAGTTGAAAGGGTTAGGCTGCACTGCTTCTCTGTTTTCTCCTGTCATATTTTAGAGGAGAATACTGTTACTCTTATCAGGCTGAAACCCAGGCATCCCCAGGATAAACCAATGACTGTCATCAGTCTGCATGAGCTCAGAGGTTTTGTCTGGCCTGGCTCCATGATTGAGCTCCAGACTTGGGCTTAACGCAAGTGTTAAACAGCTTGAATGGGTTTATATCATAACTGTATGGTAACTATGAAAAAAGGAGAGGATTACTGAGAGCCTATTCGTGATATAAGTTTGCTGACTGTTGATTGTAGATTGTAGGTTGCTGCATTAGTAAGAGGTGACTTAGAGATGAATCTTTGCCTTCACAATCATGTTGAATCTCCAGCAAAAATATTGCAGCAATTACTTTTAAATTGCCTTGTTGAGCAGAAAGCTACATTTACACATGCTCTTGTATAACTGCAGTAATGGCTTTGCTGCCCAAGTCTTTAATGAACAACATTGACTCTTTGTGACACAGTCTGGTATAAATTGGTCAGGTTTACCACATTGTCATTGCCCTAAAACACTTGTTTATTAAGGTGCTAGGCACCGTGTAGGCAGGTAGGGAAGCATTCATCATCAGGGTGGCTTGGTGGGGTCTCTAAAAATGACTTAATTCAGTTACATGCAATAATAAGAATAATAATAATAATAGTGTAATAATAATAATAATAATAACAATAACCCACCTATCTGAATCTATTGGCAGAGGCTGGCTGACTGAAAGAATTCCTGCTGTGACAGAGATGGTGGAGCATCCTTTCTGTTCCTCTGGTTGGCAAATGTCAAGAAAAAACAAAAAGTCAAAAGTTGCAGTTCCGCAAGGTTACTAAAATGTCAAACACTCATTAGCAAAGTTGTAAATGTAGCAAACTCAGAAAACAACAAAAATGTCTATTCATTTCATGAGTCATTTGATTGCAGTGGGACAAAAATACTGAAGAAGTCTAGAGCGGCAAGAAAACTGGGTGGTCTTTCGTTCTGTTGTCAGGGAAATTATTGTGTGAGACAGATCAAACACAGGGTTAATAAGAGTACTAACACACACACAACTGGGTAGATTAGCCTGTGAGTGGTAATGAGGTTATAGTCAAATGTTCTCGCAAAGACACACATACACACACAGATACACAGACGCATGCACACACACACTCACACAGCCACAGATACATGTGCACGATTCCTAATTAAAACTGATACAAGTCCTTAAATAAAGCAGGGAGAGACTGTGACACTGTTTATAATAAACCTGCACTCTAAATCAGTTTTGAAATAATCCCCTGGCACACACCCATTACTCTTCATAATAAAGATGTGTCCATTTGCTACTTAATGTTGCATAAATGTGCTTGTGTGCATACAGTATATTTGTGTTCACTCATTAATGTCTTCACATGCATGTATTCCTTTTGCAAACATCACAGAAAGAATCACAAAATATTAAAAAGCTTTCAAAGAAGCACTTACAAAAAACTGCGCTCACAGTCTACTACTGTGTGTGTGTGTGTGTGTGTGTGTGTGTGTGTGTGTGTGTGTGTGTGTGTGTGTGTGTGTGTGTGTGTGTGAGACTCACGGTGTGCTACTGTGGAGTCTTACAGACTCCAGGTGTCGTAGCTCATTCTGCGCCTCCTCTAGGTGTGTGTAAGAGGTCTGCAGATGTGAAGACAGCTCAGGAAAATGCAAGCGCTGCTCCCACACTTCCCCTGGCTCTCTGAACAGGCCCTGGAATAACCACAACCACCATCACACACACAGACACACACAGACACACACAAGAATCAGATAATGATCACTGTATCTTTCTGTTTCAGACCCTCACCTCTTTCTTTCTCTGATCCCTCTCCCACAGGTAGTGATGGCTTACTGCTAAAACCAGAGGCCAATCCTCTTCATCTCTCCTCTTGTGACACAGAGACCGAGAGATAGGCCAACAGAGAGAGAAGGAGCGAAGAAAATTATACCGGGAGAGAAAAGGGAGGGAGCATAAAACTAACCATGTTGGGACTCAGAAAGGGGAGAGGAGGGCCAATGAGTGAGTAAAACAGTAGAAAGACATGAAACATATACTCAATGAGCTGCATATCTACTATCACTAATGGTTTAATGGGATTAGTTGTTCCCAGGCACCATCATCACGGCATTAAAGATTTGGAAAAGTCACAACTACATGAAATGGAAAATAAGATTAAATTAAATATAAAATTAAACCAAATAAAATAAAAACATACATTGAATTAAATGAAATACTACTGTGATTGACATCTAACCTTGTGATCAATATGTGAAACTAATATATTAACAGGGGGAAAATAAGAAAAGAAATGTTACTGAAACAAGAAAAAGTAGTTTTTACTTGAATGCATCAAAAAATTATTCTAGAGCCAACAAATGTCATCCAATTCAATAGATTTGGTGTTTTCTGGGAATTTGTTGATAAAAAATACAAAGATAAAGGAACACAATTATTATCCTTCAAATCTTTCTCCTTGAAATATAATTGCATAAAATGAATAGGCTGTTTTCTGTAACAGATGCTCAGCATCAGACAGATGTTTGGGACCAAACCTCACAAACAAGTCAGTTAAACTTTAAACAGCTGTCCATCATTTTATTCCTTGAACATGTTCTTGACATTGTGGGTCCTTCCCTGCAGTGATGGGTTTGTGATGTCTGATGATATATCAAAGTTGCAAACAAAGAAACTACATTTTAAGTTTTTGTACTTCTCCCTGTCTACAATGTCTTACCTCAATTCTCCTCTTATATCCTCTTAAGATTTCACCATGGTCATCACTATTTTTTGATGCATTTAGTACTATTAGTACTATTGTACAAAAACATGACACAACGAAAAATGTTCAATATACTTACTTAACCAGTAAATCCAAAAGTATTTTCACAGAAAAAAAACAAATCCTAATTGTCTGCATTCATTTTCTAAGTCAGCTTTCAGTCAGTTCACAGTGAAAACAGTAATACAGTATGTTACTCAAGTAAAGCTGAGAGTATTGCATTTATTAGTGCTACGGAAATGCAACACTCAGTAGTGTTGATTCTTTCTGGTTTTGTTCATCTTAGGGTAAAATTAGTTGCAAACAATGCAAATTGCCACTATTGATTAGTTTCAGTGTAAAATACATCCAAACCTACATGCAAAGACAAATACTGAAACCTCTATGAATGTGGCCAAGAAGAATAACAGAGTCATCCCTCTGTAACTTGAGGTGAGAGTGATTCAAAGAGTGATGTGTAAACTTTGAGCAGTGCAGATTAACTTGCTGTTAAATGTTATTGCTTTGTTTGAGGTGACCTTCAGTTGTTTGGTGTTTGAAAAAAAGGAGGGAGGATGAGAGGGGAGAGATAGAGGGAGGGACAGGGACCCTGTCCTTGCTCCTATCACCACGGGATCGGTGGCCTGGCCTGACCACTTCCACAGCCACCAACTAGATAGTTATCACACCAGGGAGGGAGGAGGTGTGGGGTGTAGGGGTGAGTGTGAAAGAAAGAGAGAAAGAAAGAGAGAAAGAAAGAAAGAAAGAAAGAAAGAAAGAAAGAAAGAAAGAAAGAAAGAAAGAAAGAAAGAAGGGGATTTCCTGCACTAATCACACACAGTCGTTTGATCGCACACACACACAAACCACAGAAACATGGGGAGAGATACATGTATAAATATAGATAAATAATGTAATAATATTATCATAATGTATTATTTTCCAAGAGACTTTTCTGACACCACTAATGAGCTCACCCTAACTACAGTTAGCTGGAAACGTGTGTGTGTGTGTGTGTGTGTGTGTGTGTGTGTGTGTGTGTGTGTGTGTGTGTGTGTGTGTGTGTGTGTGTGTGTGTGTGTGTGTGTGTGCTTGTCAGTATGTGTGGGAAATGCAGCTAATAAAATGAGACAAATCCACGGCTCATTTCTGCTCACTTATGTTTTACATTACTAGAAACTAATAATAGGAAAAGCACTTTGCCATAAAGAGCTGCAGAGCGTAAATAACACAAATGGTGAAATGGCTCAACATCAAATCATCAACATACACACATATGCAAACACACACATGCATAAAAATCACATAGCTGCATAGATAAATGCACAACACAAACGGAAACACACCTGGAGTATGATGAACTACTGGCAGATAACTCTTACTCTGCAGCCTCTTTTTAAAATGAGTTTTTATGTTAACACAAAATTAATTCATTGCTCTTTTTGTGAAGGGGATCTTTGTACTTCTGATCCCTTTGAGAATCAAATGTAATTTCAGCTTTTTATATCTTTTCAGCACATTCTGCTCATTCTACCAACCACTCGCTTGAATATTGGACTAACAACAACAACCAACAGGTAGGCAGAAAGACAACAGAAAGACTCTCTTGTTGCTCTGCACCTGCTGAATGTGTAAGTAGTTATGATATTTAAGACCCTAAAATCCCTAAAAACCCTTAATTACCTGACAGTACTTTTCCTGTGATTTTGTCTTTTTTTATGCATCTTTAATTTATTATCTAACTCTCATATTTCTTTATATGCATCTTATGTAATCCATATTATACATGGGATATCCTCTTTCAGTGCCCTGATGTATTTAAAAAAAAAAAAAAAAAACATATACAAAATATATTCAAGAAAATATCAAATTAACTAAACTCCTTCCCCGCACAATGATGATCCAGTCATAACTAAGTATTGGACACCTGTAAAGTTTTGGATCTCTCCACTTGCCAAAGCACAGGGCGCTGTAGCAAGCAAGGGGCTGTAGTAAATGAACAGAGACAACACTTACTGTTTTTATCTGCTATAATTTAACCTCCAATTGTCAGCAAGCCAAGCTTCCTATATGTCAAAGGAGCAGAACACTGAGTGATATTCATTGTTGGATTACAGTTTGTTTTTTTAAACTCCATTCACGACAAGTAAATCCACTGTGCAGTATTTCATTTCTGTGCATAAGACCCATTTATAATTTAAACAATGAACACAAACATGTGATAGTAACACAGAACCACACAGTCACACATGCAGCACTCAGTGAAATACAGACACTAAATGGCTCTTTGCAGTAGACCCCGAGAGAGCTGTCCGCCATGCTTTAATTATGTCATTCTTCTTTAAAAGGGGTTTTAAAGGATCTCTGCTTTCATTAAGAACCATCCCCCATAGGGCAAGAAGGAGTTGTTGGGGGGGCTCTAATTATTAGAATGGCACTTTGTAAAACTAATACTCTATTTCACCTGTTGCACAGGTTTTATTCTTTTTTCTCCTCACAGTCGGTTTGTGTATACTCTATTTTATTCTTTCGCTCTGTTTCTCTGTCTACCACCTGTTTATTTACTATAGTTTTTTTACCATCTTACCTGCTGTCTCTTGCTAGCAATGGGTGGCAGTATTGGCCTGGGGGAGCGGCAGGTTCTACTTTTGATCCATGGGGATCCAAGAGTCCCAGGAAAACTCATGGCTGTTGGGGCTGGTGGGCTCAAGAGACAAGCCCCTTCTCTGGAGGCCAGCTTGGTGGGGGCCTGGTATTTGACCTGCCTCAGCAGTAGCTCCATCTCATGGGGGTCGGGCCTGAATGGAGAATTGAAGACCCCAGGGCACTGAAGAGAGAGAGAGAGAGAGAGAGAGAGAGAGAGAGAGAGAGAGAGAGAGAGAGGGGAAGAGAGAGAGATGTCCGTGTTTAAACAATCATTTATTCAGAAAAAAATTATTCTACATTTGCAAGTTTAGAAGAAACATCAGACTATTATGAAACTAAAACTAAATGAAACACATCTACAAAAGTGATTCCCAAGTCCTTTATGAAAAAAGTATCCGTTCATATATATTCTAT
>NC_084970.1:14535793-14548293 GCF_963691925.1 Scomber scombrus
ACACACACACACACTGAATATACAAATCCAATCAGACTGAGGGAGTGAACTTGTCTCCACCCAAACTGGATCAGAAAGAAGCAGTAAAAGAAAGACTGACGCATAGAAGCAGAGACTGATCGCGGAGAAGGCGTGCAGGCAGGCCCCACTCTCTTCACCATAGCAGCTCTCTCCTTTCATGAATGTCCTTGAGAGGGACATAAGAGAGGGAGGAATGAAGACGGCTGGAGAAAAGAGAGACAGCACAGCTTCAGAAGAGATTTAAAAAAAAAAAAAACACTAGTGCTGCTCAGCGTAGCAGTACCAAGTCCATAAATTCGCCCTGAGCCATGTTTTTTTGTTATCTTTAGGGTAAGTTAAATTATTTTGCCATGTCGTCGCAGCATCACAGGGAGAATTATTTATCTGATTATGGCAGTAATAATTACCCAGCTGTTTATTGCAGATAGAGGAATAATTCATGCAGTCAACACGCCATGTTGGTGGCAGCAGCGATGACACCAGCACATTTAGTAAATATGCAAAGCGGGCTTGCTCCGCTTTCCTAATTGCCCCCATCGTCCCACTGCATGCCCTTATTAAAGCCCTGGAACTTTAAGTGTCTCCCTGACAAAGTGATAAATTGTTGGGGTACCAAGGAAAACTGTGGCAGAGTGGGGACTGTGCCGGGGTCCTGACTTCATTAAGCTATGCAGAAGGAGAGGAACGATGAATGAGGATGGACACTGAAGCACAGTTAACCAGTGGCAGCAAGCTAGGGAGAGAAAGGTACAGAAGAAATAGATTTAGAAAGAGAAAGGAAAAGAAAGAGGAGAGATGCACAGACTGAGGGAGGGAGCTTTAGAGAGGGCAGAGGAAATAAGAGTTTAGTGAAAGTAGCGTGTATTAGCTGGATGCTGTACCTAATGAAATGACACAGATGGTTTTGTGCTGGGGAGATCTGTCATGAGAGAAAAGAGAGACGGAGTGAAACAGAGTGTCAGAGCAGAGAGGAGAGGAGAGAGAGGTTTGGCAGTCTATGCATTACTCCTATATCATTACCATGCACAGCCGATCAGCCTGTACTAAATGGGGACTATTAGTCCAACTTTGAATAATTTATTCAGTGTGTTGGACAGACAGACAGACTTACAGAGGGAGGGAGCATGCTGGTGGCTTAAAAAGCAGACCTTTGCAGGGTGAGTGATCAGGCAACGTGTGATCCGAGGGCTCAGCAGCTAACAGAGAAAGGATATTTTAAATAAATGCCGGCACGGCGTTAATTGATTGTGACCCCGGCCGCACTAAATAAACATGTGATTAACTGGAGAGAAAGTGACCTCAACACCCCAAACCACTAAGAAGGAGGGGCTTTGTGCGTGAGTGTGTGTATGTGTGCGCGTGCGTGCGTGCGTGTGTGTGTGAAGAAACTGGGGATGATGCATGGTTGATAATGAAAGAGTACAGCAGATCCAGTAAAATGATCACACCTTGTGCCCCTTTAATTTATGTGCTCCTTTAATGTGTGTATTACTATGTGTTACAATGCTTTACTTTCACATTTCTATAATCTAACGCTGCTCTTTGCATTTGATTGCTTTCAAAATATACTGTTAAAGAAGACAGCATAGTGATATTTTAACCTTGTTGTCAGGATCCAAATTACCACAAAATCCATATATTAGTATTAAAAGCTACAATATGAAAACTGATTTGATCAGAGACTCAAAAATAATGCTCTGTTGAGACCAGCATTACTTGCTAAGTTTACTAGTTTTTATCTTAGTAATTATCATATTAGTAATTACACATACTTTGCACCTATTTTTACTATGATTTCCACAAATACTCATTCTATACGTGAAGTACATTTTGGTCAAGTATTTATATTGTGTGTATTAATATGGTGTCTAAGACTGTTTTCTGTTTATACACAGCATACAGGAGAACATTAACAATTATAAATGTAATTTCATCAGTTTTACATCTTTCATCACTGGTATAGTGTCACAATTCTTGAGTAAGTTGTGTGTATGTGACTGACTGTCTTTGTGTGGTATAATACTGAAGTAGCAACATTTCCTTAATGGACTTTAACAGCCTAGTCCTCCTACCTCTAAAAGGGGCAAGGAGTGTGGAGGAAAGGTGGAACGCTGGTGGGGAAGTGAGGGGAGAAGTCAGTGATCCAAGGAGCACTTTAACAAATTTACATTTAATTTTAGCAGAGGCCTAAAGATATTTCCCGGTAAAATATATTAGCAACATTAAAAATGTGACTATTAGCTAAGCATGATGTTTTTTCTTTTTTGTCAAAAATAAAAGATGGCGTATCTCTAGCAGTAAGCCCTGGAGCACAGGATGTTTTATTAATGCACGAGCTGCGGTTCAAATCAGAGGCTAATTTTTAATTTCTTCACATCGTTCACTTCTCTCTCTTAGCCTCGAGCACTTTAGAGGACTTCCCTCTCTCTCTTTTCTTTCCTCTCTATCTCTTTGTCTCTCTGTCACTTTCATTCCCTCACTTTTCCTCTGAGGTAACAACTATGAAAGTACAGATCTTACCAATGCTACCAATTCTCTCTCTCTCTCTCTCTCTCTCTCTCTCTCTCTCTCTCTCGCTCTCGCACGCGCACGCACACACACACACACACACACACACACACACACACACACACACACACACACACACACACACACACACACACATTTTAAGGTTACTAGTACACAGGTACACCTTTTAACCAACTGCTTTTAGACAAATCAAAATAATTATTCTTGACTGAAAGTCCATTCCTGGTTCTGGGCAGAAACAGATTTGACCAAAGTATATAATTGGGAAATGGCTAAAAAAAAAAAAAAAGAGTATGTTAGACATTGCAGAGAAAAAAAGAAAAGACAGTGGTGATGCACTGTATTTACCAATATTCCCCTTCCATATTTATTTTTTTAAAAAGTGTAAAACGTCATTGAAAATGTATTGACTCCACTGCGTTACTGAGAAACGTAATAAAAACAGTAGATCTTGATTTGGAGTTACAATGGAAAATAAGGCAAATGTGTGAGATTCTGTAAATGTTAAGTAAAGACAGAATGAATGAAATATTCAAAAAATGAAAATGATCCAGCCACCCATACTCTAAAAAACTGAAAGTAATTATGAGGAGCACACATTAATTCAGCTGCAGTGTGGTCTCTTTCTCATACACAGCACCAGCATTGTGTGGCTTTTTTATTTGTTACCTGACTAGTTTGTTTTTCATGGATAGTCCTTCCAGATAGCTCTTGCGTGCGTAAAAGTTATGGATATACTTCCTCACAAAGTATCCTCTCCATCTTTGCTGAATCTGTAAAGTGACATGACAGAGGTTTTCTTCAGAGGTCTCTCTACAACATGGGGAAATATGATACTGTGGAAATCTGGTTATGAGGGAACTTTGATACTAAACAAATATGCAATAAATAATTTGTTTCACACATGCAATTATTTAAAGGTTACACTAAAAGAGGGTTGCAAAAACAGCTTTTTATTACTTTAACTCATGAAGAATACATTAAATATAAAAATGACACATATGATAGTATTAACAATATATGGGAGAACACTCTTCAACTGAATATAACCATATATTCTCATTATCTGATGTGATAGAGGGACAATCCAAGGTGGGACAGACAGCTGTCACAGCTCCATACGTTTAACTGTATCAGTCCACATTGATTGTGGAGGTTGCAGATTAGCCGGCACACACACACCCACACATACCAGTGGACCATTTTAAAGCAAGGGGGCGGATGTCCTTCAGACTAATTACGAGATTAAAACAATGGCAGGTAAAAGAATAATCACACTATGAGAAGAATGAAGAGGAGAGAAGAGGAGTGGAGGATGGGGGAAAAACAACAAAGAACAAAATGAGAATTAGCATTGATCTGCCAGTCAATAGATAATTTTAAATAAAGTAATTGCCGCCTCCCGAGTTCTTGCTGACCTTTGTTGACTAGTGAAATCGATGCTGTTGAATCTAATACAAATCCGAGGTGCGGCATGTAAACACTGGTTTCTATTATGGCCCTAATACATTATCCTCTGTTAGCTACCATGCCATGATAAAGACAACAGGAGGGGAGAGAAGAAAGAATAGAATCAAAATTGATTCAAAGGAAGTGTCACTGGGGGATTCTGAGATGATTGTTTCTCCCTCGGTGTCTCTCTTTTTCTCTTTCCCTCTCTCTTTCATTCATACACTGAATATTTCTTTGGTAAAGGAGGGTCTGTGAGTACAGATGTCCTTCAGTAATTCATTTTTGCACAGGGTCACTGGTTTCATACGCATGTACACACACCCTTGCAGAGATTACAATGTAGTTCGCACAGACCTGCCAGTATTTTGCAGCATGAAAATGAACTAAGGAGTCCTAGCATATTTTATCTTTATGGTATATCTTTCAACAGGTGGCATCATAAAAAGGGACTGGTTTACAATTATTGTACTCTTATTAATATCTATTTTTACATTTGAAGCTTTATGCTACACTGGATCAATAAGCTTGGGGAAATGTGTCTCTACATTTGCCCCATGAATCTCAGTAGGAACAGTGGGCAGTGAGCAGTGCACAGTGCAGTGTCCAGGGATCAACTTCACTTCTCTGGTCAATGCCTTGATCAAGGGCAACGGCAGGACTGTTACTAACACCTTCATGTAGGACTTTTGGGCTGGAAGGAAACTGGAGAATCCAGAGAAAACCCACACAAACACAGCAAATACAATGCAACGTCTGCAGAGAAAATCTCATTTGGCCCTTGTGGGGTTCAAACCCTGTGTACCTTCTTACATTGCTAACCACTGAGCCACTTTGCTACCCCATTCATATTTATTTTCTTTACCATTAAAATTCATATTACTTCCTATAGGAAACTGTGCAGAATTTATATGAGTAATAAAGACTATTTCTCTAACTTCAGAAGCTTCTGCTCTGCTCTACATGGTGACATCACTCATAACCTTTCACCCCATGACCTAAAACAGCAGGGTCCGACAATATTACTGGATGTATGTCTCTCCCCATGATGTGACATTTACTGAAACGATCGGGTGGTCAGCTTTATTTGTTTTAGTTTCTATTAAGTGTAAAATTTGAAGCCCTCAATTTCCAAGCGTTTTCACCAATGTACATTGTAATCATCTCTGTCCAGCTGGACAGTGACACACCCTCTCCAATAAACACTAGTGGATTTTTTTGTTGGCCTATAAAACCCTTTAATGGTTGAGGCAGAATGAAACTGTTAGCCAAAAGAGTAGGCTATATGGAATTGTAAAAATATAAGGTTTCTGTGCAAATTCCTTGTGTAAAAATGCCAAAGTATCAGTCACAGCCAGTGTTATGATTTATGAGTTGAACAGTAGTAGCTGCTGACCGGATAAATGGGAAAATTTGATGGACATAAGTACTAACACAATTTTAAAAAATTAAAAATGAGATACAAGCTAGATCTTAATATAAAGGCTTGCCTTCAGAGGATAATTTTATTCTAACACTGTACAACAATATAATAAGGTTTAAGATTACATGTAAAAAGCTGTCAGTGTACACCCAACTATCAGTATCAAGACATTTTAAAATGAGTTGAAATAGCATAGTAGCTCATTGTTGTTTTTGTTTGTTTGGTTTGTTTGGGTGGTGTGTGTGTGTGTGTGTTGCCATTTTCTGAGTCGCAGAGTAGAGCAATCCACAGGGGAGGGGTTCTCCAGCGTTCACTTTAAATTTAAGGATTTAAGACTTTTTTCAATACCACACACAATGCAATTTGAAACTGTTTTCATACCAGACAAGTATGAAATGGAAAACCAGTTGAGACAATATAGCCTATAATTATGTATTATTATATTACAGAATATTTCAGCAGTATATAACAGTTATTCCCATAATATAATTAATCAAATTAATAGGACCAGATTAACAGCTTCTTGCAATTTTATATATATATATATATATATATATATATATACATATATATATATATATAATGTTATTGTCAATAGCAGGAAAGAGAAATGATTAAAATTAAAATACTTTTTTTGCCCTTCTAAGGCCTTTTGTTGAGGGAACTGAACTCAATACTTTTGAAGACTTTTCAAGACCTGCAGATGCTTTGTGTTTGCATGTTTCTGATATGCCTACATGGCATAAAATCAAATAGATAAACCTCAAAATAATGCCACATGCTGAAACATAATAAAGAAAAAGACTCTATGTTAGAATAAAGAACTAACTACGATGGACAATTTGTGGTGTGATGAAGTGTTTCCAAGCTGCTATTCATGGGGCCTCCCATTCACAGCACACACAGTGTTCCCCCACCACGACACTCCATTTGTTAAAACAAGACACTGTGGTGATATTTACCCTGACCGCCATCTCCTCGTAGAAATTCATCTTCATGATAAAATATGCCGCCTGTGAACACAAAGGAAAAGATGGCGTTACATCTTGTCTCCCAGCCCTCTGATCTGTCCACAGCAGGCGTCAAAGATAAAGAGCTCTTTATACATAATACATTGCACAGAGGCAGCACAGATAGGGCCACTGTAGAGGGGAAGGAGGAGGGAAGGGGGCAAAAAAAGGAGAGAGGGAAAGCATGAGAGACAAGAGGAACAAGAGGAAAAAGTCAGGAGGTATGGAGAGAGAGAGAGAGCGAGAGAGTGATTAGGGGGACTTTGTATCAAGGGGAGGACGGTACTCTCTTAATACACCAACACAGACAAGGGCCAAGAAAATCTATGGTAGTCAAGCAGCGAGCTAATGGAGATGTATGACGGCCAAATGTTCTCCTCTGGATTTCATAATCAATGACAGCACTGCCAGAAGAGACTAACAAAAGGCCAGAGAATATTCAGCGGTGCACTCGACAAGCCGTCACACACCAAACGTGCCGGCCAACCACTGGGGGCACATTTCAGGAGCAAACCAGAGAGTCGGCCATAAAAGGGATTCATATCTCAACACGTCTTTCTTAATAACGACAGGGAAGAGAGGGAGGAGAGGAAGGAGTAAGAAGACAAAGACTTGAAAGGAGGTTGTAAATTCAGCTTGATGTTTTGAGATGAGGCGTTGTGCAAGTCACATTACACATGATAAGGTCCGCATGAATGAGAGAGAAAAAAACAGACAAGGGAAAGAGGGAGAGAGAATGAGGTGGGGAGGAATAGAATCTCTCAGGGCTAATTCAAAATAGTGCACTGTGGCAATTGTGAGTGATTCAAATTAGTGCTCGTCTGTTTCCAAATGAGACCAAACAGCCTCTTTTTAGCCCATATGTGTGTTGTGACACATCCTTCATCGTTTATTTCAACACCCCTCACCCCCGTCCCCCACACCCCCTTTCCATTTCTTGAACGCCTCCCAAACGGCGGCTGGCAGTTATGCTTTAGCAAACAGTCAATTTACAGGCATGATAAATAGCTTGTTGTGATACGTTTACAAAACTCAATCCAGGGGAAAATTATACGTGAGAGCACTGGGTATTGGATCCGGTATCAACAATCTGTTCAATTAAGAAGCAGTTGGAGGCAATATGCCGAAAATGGGGCCTTGTTTTACTAAAGCACACACACATATATATATACACACACACACACACACTCATCTACTCTTTCCTTCTCACTATGCATCCCAGGAGTTTCTGTATAGATGGAATTCCTTATCATATTGCATCATATTTCCTAAGTGCTAATTTCCCAATGTGTAATGAGTGAATTATATTTCTTAAGGTCAGACACAGGGACTTAGGCATATAGCAATTGAATTCTAATGCATGCTATCATAACATAATCAATATATCTATAGCCGTTCCAGCTTCTGGCTTACCTTCACCATTTGTCTGAAACGTGCCCTTGCTGTGAAGCCCCGCCATATCTTCTGTATAATGATTGCCTTCTTGTGCAGATGGCTGTAATAAAGTCATATTGGAGAGAGGATTGGGTAAGGTTGTTTTTTTTTTTTGTAGCTGAAATGAAAGAAAACACTGAAAAAAGTTATTCAGATACACATGGATGGAAATGCAACTGTGGATCTATTTCTTATGCTCTGCAATTTTCTAATATAGTACAAAAACTCTAAAAAGCAAGAATCATCTTGAGATTAGGGTTAGGGTAATGTTTACTGTAGGTAAAAACCTAACCTGTGGTAATGCGGTAAAACACTAAAAGAAAAGGGAACGGCATTCCCATATGAAATATATTCAAGTTAATTTAAAATCATTAAGATTCCCATTGCTATAATAGACTGAGACCTCTTTTTTGGGAAGACAATCAAAAACAATTGTGATTTTGCTTTATTCGTACAAAATGTTAGATTGTGAAGGTTTTCGATTAAAAGGTCAGCTGACAAACACACTTTCACAAAGACACTCACACACAGACCATTGCTGCTCCTTCAGGCTTTTCGATCATGTCCGATGAGCCTTTCACCCCCTTTAGTCAGTGGCACGCATTTGTATTCATTTTCAAACATACTCTAAATGCAAGTCCACTGCGATTCTCTGCCTCCAATGAGGCCATCAATTTCCAAAAGGCCATTTATATGCCCAGAAAATCAATTCTTATAGTGGGGATAGCACAACCCCAGAGTTGCACTTAGGCAGCTAAAATTGTTGCTAATTATCCACTTAACGCATTGATCAATTAACTAAAGTAATCTGAATTAACCTACTGTCTGGAAGTTTGTCTGCTGACCCTGCAGAATGGTGCTGGGGTCACAGCATACGAACAGGCACAGAGATAGAGACATTCATTTCTCTCTGTGTGAAAGGAGCACAGAGTACAAGTGACATTTATTCCTCAAGGCCATTTGCAAAGCTCTAGAAGTGGGATAATTATGGAAGTGAGCTAGTATCAGGGTTTCCCTTGAAATTAACTCTTAAAGTCCTGCCTGAATGTTTTTCCACACCTGAAGGAAAAGGCAAACCTCAAATTGGTACATACAATATTAAGGCTTGTATTCTTTCTTTGCCTGTGGCATATGAAACAGTACCAAAAGTCACACACACACACACACACACACACACACACACACACACACACACACACACACACACACACACACACACACATTACCTGAGGTAAGCTCGCACCTTGCAGGCTCTGAACCAGCTCTGAATCTGGGTGGCAGCCTGGTGGTCCCTCTGTCGGTTCTCTTCAGCTAGACTGAAACACACACACACACACACACACACACACACACACACACACACACACACACACACACACACACACACACACAATATTAATAATGGAATGTAGCTACCTTATCTCACTGTGATGTCGCATATACCGTTATGGCTTACAATAGTACTAATCTGTCTATTATTTGTACTGTTTTTGCAGATTATACAGCCAGACTTTACTGTGGGTGCCATGCCTTGTTTGCTCTGCAGGTGTTTCAGATGTTCATTACTTTCGTTATGGCACCTCTGTGATTACAGTAACGTTGATTACATTATATATTTTAAGGCCAAAGTGGCTAGTGGTATCAACTGTTGCAAAGTTTCTGCTCAAGCTTCACAGAAATATAGATGCATGCATGTGGTCGTCATTAACACAACCGTTTAGTGAGGACCGACGGCGGTTTGCTGGTAACTTTAAGTAGCGTTAAGTTGTAAAGATATAACAAATACGAGATGCTAATTGTTAGTTATCTACGTTAGGTGAAATCATAGCGAAAGCATTACGCTAGCATTTACTTAGCTGACATTTCTGTTACTGTAAGCTGATAACGTTAGTTTGGCTTTGATTGGTTGCCTCTTTGGAAGTCACTCAGCTAATGCTTGGCAAACGCCACAACGGACCTTCACACCTGTATAATTCATACCTGTTTCTGTTGAAATGCTCCTTTTGGAAGTCTTCAAGTTCACTTCCTAATTTCAGTAGCTCCGCCATGTTAGGCGTAAGTTTACAGTTGTCATGGCAACACAGCTGTTACTGCTGATGCGTTCATAACATATAGTAAGTAGGACTTTCGATCTATCCCAACAAGACCAACAGCTGGAAATGAAGCTTTAAAGTACAAAACAACACTTCATACGCTATATATTTATTTTTATGCTTATAAGTATTCACCCTTTGATGATGTTCTGTAAGTCTCAGTCGATATTATCTGTAAAGGTAAATGCATTTGCTTATAGCTTCTGTTCTGCTACTGTCAGCATGTAATAATTTGCAAAGTCAGTCTTAGTTTGTTTGATGTTTTTAATCTAATTTTATTCAAGTTATTCTGGTATTTAGCTGTCCATTTATCTACAGAATATTTTTGTTCACTATCACACTGAGGCTCCTCTATTTTTCCCTCAGACTTCTTTTTCTTTCTCCTATATCCCTCACATGATTAGAATAACATTTTATCAGTCATCATGATACATTATAAACACCAACACTAAAAATGATCAATTATAAATACCAACAAAAAACAAACCGTCTTGTTTATCCTCTTTATCCTTCCTCTGTGTTTTTCACCACCTTTGCCAGCACTTTACTTTATCTACTTTACTGAAGCAGTAATGCAGTGTAAATAATATAAGAAAGGGTGAAAAAAAATCCCAGAAAAATACCTGCTCTGTTGATGCAGATTGTGCATCTGAGTATTGATCTGCCAGTGCCTCACCTCTTGCATCCATCCCTCCATCCATTTCCCTCCTTTCCTGACATTATCGCCCATCATCATACAGTTATCAGTTTATTTCTCTTCACTCTTCCTTCCGTATTTCCCCTCCTCTTCACTCTTCTACTCCTCTTCAACCATATTTACCTGTCAAAATCATCACCTCAGTGGAGTGTGTGTGTGAATGTGTTTGTGTGTGTGTGCACAGTATCTGTGCAAGGAAAGATATCTGTCTGGCCAATGGTCAGAGGAAAAGACTGTCTGTATTATAGATTACTCCTCAGAGACAGGCAAACCACAAATAATGCAAGTGAATGAGTGTGTATGTGTATCTGTCTCCATGCTCTTTCATGTCTGTGCACCAGTATGCCTGCTTCTCAGTGATCCCGGCAGTGTGCTTGTTTGAGTATATTTTCTCTCTGTCTTTCTTTTAGGCCAATTTGCTGTCTGAGGGCCACCATAGTTGTGAGGAGCAGTAGGCAGGTGTCCTAGGTAGAGTTATGGCTAGAGGGGCAAACCCATGGTGGCTCAGCCCATCCATCGAGGGGCGGCGGTAGGGCAGCCACCCTGGTAATTACCGGAGAAATGTTGTTGTGACAAGACAGTATGAACACCACGTGTGAGTGAGAGAGAAAAAGAACGATTTTTAGGGATGTGTTGTTTTTGACAAGACTGTAAGAATGGCCAGAAGCCATTTTTCCTGCCGCTGCACTGATTAGGTGTCACCCGGTGTGTATCTGTGTGAGAGAGTGAACCAAAAAAGAGAGTGAGCGCACTTCATGGAAAGACACGTTGTTTACACACTATCTAATGACCCAGTTCTAGACCCAGCCAGACCATCATCGTCTTATCCTTCTACTCTTGTAATACACTCTTTCATCAAGTTCCTCCTCCCTCATCTCATCTGATAGCTTCCCCTTTACATATTTCTTCCTCTGTACTTTTTATCTGCTCTCACAGTTTTGTGCTTTTTTTTCTCCATCCTCTGTCCTCCTTCATTCAAAACACTTTTGTTGTTCAGTATAAAGTGAGCCAATAATTATCCAGTATTACCCATATATACCCTCGTTGCTCCATCTCCGTGTCTAGCGCTCCATCTCTCCATACGGGGCATGTCATTTAACATGCCTCCAGTCACCTCTCACAGTCAGGAAGCTCATCCAACCAGTCATTCTCCATGCCCATTGTTCCTAAATGAGGGCCATATGCGCTGTGGCCAGCACTGGTCATAAAGACACACACACACATGCTACGTGGTGAAACCAGTGTGTGTGGGTAAATGTATGTGCGTGAGACTGTCACACGTTGCTCTGCACTGTGCGTGTGTATGAATCATTATTGTGTGGGTGTCAGTGTATGAGTGATTATATGTGAGTGTCTGTGTATGCGGGCCTGTCGGTGTGTGTCTGTCTGTGCATGTGTGTTCCTACAGCCACAGTACGGTGCAGAGGATGGAATGTGTGTTTCTCGGCAGGGCCAGTTCGGCCATTATTATTAAACATCTGTCCGCAGCACATTAATTCCCCCACTCTGATGCATCCCTCTCTGCCCAGGGATCACTTAATTGAAATCCATAATGACTCTTTCTTCTCTTCACTCCCACACTGAGGAAAGTGAAGCTGGAAAATATATTTTACACAAAAAGGGAGGTTTTTTTCAAACACTCTATCAGCTATTGCCATTATCTTTTAAGAGCCTGATACACCTTTAAGGCACCGTAACAGACAACATCTTAATTATGTGTAAAGCATAACATATTATGAGGACTATTATTCCTGAAACATTTCACCAAAGCTTTCCATGGCAAATCATATCTATATTACCGGTTTTCGATTTATTTGTCTAAGACAGTCTTGAATAAAATAAGG
>NC_084970.1:14550793-14698293 GCF_963691925.1 Scomber scombrus
TTTTCCTTTCTCTGTCTGCTTTGCATTGCTTACTAGCTTTATCTTTGTCTGGCTGAGCTTTTGAGCTTTTTGCACAAAACCGTCTCTCTCTCTCTGTCTCTTGTTCAATCTGTTCCTTTGACATTAACCTTTTGCTCTGTCTTTTTCTTTCTTTCTTTCTCTTGTCCTGCAGCTAATTTTTAATCTTTTTAAATAGGCATGCTTCACTCACCTGTCACTTAAAGCACAAATGACTAGGCTTATATTCCTGGATCATAACTTTGCGCACATCTCCAAAGCACCTAGCTGTTTTGTCTTCAACAATGACATCCTGAACACACTCTGTTGCTTCTGTGTGAAGTAATAAAACCTTTAGCATGCCTATGTAAGTCCTGCCTATACGTCCTGCCGCCACAGGAGCTAGTCTATTTCTCTTTGCTCCCAGCTAATTGGTTGGACCGTGAGAGAGACAGGCTGAAGAGGTGGCCAGACCCGACAGTGAGTGTGTGAGCATGTGTGTGTGTGTGTCAGATGTCCTCTGGCATGCCTCAGAGAGCTAATCATAACCACACTGCAGAGATTAATGAAGTCAAGAGCAATCAGCCCTGACACACAAACAGGGACACACACACATGCACACACACTCATGTACATGCACGCACACAGGAACGTATAGTGGTTCTGGCTCAGATATACTGAACCTTGTTTAGTTGAGGCAGTGACATGTGGAGTGACTTAATGATTAATTGAATCTCTTCTTGTGTGAACATCTGCACCAACATATGTTGAAATTGTCAAAGTTCCTTTTTGCATGCTCGCTTAGCTTATGCTCAGCCCCTCCAGAGGATTTCTTTTCTTTTTTTACAATCTTGTACAATCAATGCATGTTATACTGTATGGTGTAGAAGATTTATGTATAGCTATAGTAGACAGTATACACTTTTGAAGCAGGACTGATTGACTTCTCTTTTTCCCCCTTTATAAATAGGCCTATAATGCTTGATAGAATAAGAGTAGATGAGACATCAGTGTAGCTACTGTATGTGAACTTAAACACTTGGCTGAAATTCCTGTGTTAACAAACATCATCCCTTTTGAGGTCAACTTGAGCAAGGAACTAGTTTATATAGCATTCATGTAAAGAGGAAAAATATATCTCCAACTTCAGTTCACCAATTGTATTTATGACTGCAGTTCCATTGCAGCAACTTCTGCCTCCTTTCCCTGATTCATATCTAAACCACTTTCAACTTTCATGGCAATCTGCTATACTAGGATCATCCGAGTGAATCGTGAAAGCATTGTTATGTTCCTTAAGAGTGAGCAGGACAAAAGGCTTCAAACCCCCTGTCTGTCACATGTCCAGAGACAAAACATCAGAAACAGGTCAGGAGTGCACAGCAGTGGTATCACCAGTGGGACACTTTAACCTTAGTCAGGGGACTAGTCATCTCCAAAAATCTGATAATGAAGCACCAACAGCCAATAGCTAGCCAGCGAGTCATGTGAACCACCTCACATCATTTGTAAGTCTGGGCCTCAGGCAGGCGGTAATGGCAATGGACTTATCTAGCTGGGGGCGCACCTGCCTTTGGTCCAGGTTGTTCCCCAGACATTGAATCTCCCCCCTGCCCAATTACCCACTTTTTAGGGGTTGGCTGTAAGTCCTGCCATGGGGACACCAGGACCACAGCCACCATCTGCAGATCCTGTTCCCAGTTGTTAGCCACAATGATGACATTAACCACATAGACTGTAAGAAAACACCTTGTGGTGAAGTTATTTTTTTCTATAGACTTTGGTGACTGCCACATAGAAGACCATGCAGTCATCTCCATCAGTGCCCAGGAATTTGGTTTCAATCAGATAATATGCCAGTCTATTTTCTGCACTCTATCATATTGGCCACTACTATGACAAGGTTCAATGTCTTTTGGCAGTTACAGGACCACAAAGGGAGTTGTGTATCCCAATTTGTTTATTATGGTGTACTGACAACTGACACTAGCTGAGCTTTTTTCTACCTGAATGGCTTATCTGACCAGAGAGAGAGAGAGAGAGAGAGAGAGAGAGAGAGAGAGAGAGAGAGAGACAGAGAGAGACAAGAGAAGAGGAGGGGGCAAAAAGTACATTACATCTCTGTTTCAGAGCAGGGGGCTTTCATCTTCCCATAAAGACCTTGACCTTTGGCCCCCATGGGCCTCTATGTATGATTCACGGGCTGCAGAGGCCCCTGATCCCATTTATCTGTTTGTGGCGTGTGGGTGTGGTGGTGCTGTGAGAACATGTGGGACTGTACATAATACATTTGCTCTTAAGAGTTTGAGTGCATGCTCAGGTGCAGGCAGTGTCAGTTGTATGTGTGGCCATAATGCTTTACATGCTGACAAATAAACTCACTTTGTGTCCAACACAAAAAGCTTACAGTAGCTAACTTATTATACTGGACATAAACATCATTAACACTTATAACCCAGCTGTGAACTGGTACTCAAAAGGTTTGCAGTCTTACATCTAAGGCATAAACCAACATTGATGGCGTTCCTCTGAGCAATGTAGTGAGCACATTAAATGAGGGATTCTTTATTTGCAGATGACATTCTGCTGTGATCTGTGAAAGATGCTGAGAACTAAGATGGGTGCAGAGAGATGCATGTGCATATAGAGGGATAAGCCTGCTGTAAAGGAGCAAATACAATGTGTAATCTTGGTTCGGTCATATGAATGATGTCATGTTATTAAAGTATCCTTGCTTGGAAGTTTAATTTTGGATTGTTTTCACCATTTATAATATGAAACAGTGTAGGTGGACTTTGGTGGTCTTTGGCAGTCACAGAGTGCTTGACTCTGGCTATTTTTTTGACTGTGAAGTACTTACTGGTTGCCAGTGACCACTCTATAACACGCATCAACACACTTGCATTTGCGGTTGACTGTGTGTGTCCAAAGAACTTTGACTGCATTTGGCCGTTTGGACATTACCCCACAGATATATTTATTTTCCCACCCACAGCTAAACAATTACCATGATTGGAGTACTACTTTGGAATGTTCTCATAAGGTATGGTGTATAAATGCAAAGGGATTGGATTGCAACTGGTTTGCATTAGTAAAAATATAATAACAAAATCATTTAATCACTGAAATAATAACAAACCCTTTTTCCATCAACATTAACCTTATTTTACATTTAATTTCATCAGCAATATAACACCATAATCAACCAATACCTACAACTTTTACAGTCAATTACAATCCCTATATATTCATTAACTCATAAAAAATATATAACACATTGTTATCTGATTACTGTAATAGAGTTCATATAGTCCATTACAATATCACCATGCTCACTCACATACAAAAGCCTCATTCATCACAGAACCAATCTAACTTTTAAATCAACAGAAATCTGCCCGGCCACAGGTGACTGGCCTGGCCAAATAGCCTTTCATTACGTGTGTGTGTGTGTGTGTGTGTGTGTGTGTGTGTGTGTGTGTGTGTGTGTGTGTGTGTGTGTGTGTGTGTGTGTGTGTGTGTGTGTGTGTGTGTGTGTGTGTATGTGTGTGTGTGTGTTTGTGTGTGTGCGGAAACAAAAAAAATGTGACTCAAACATACATCGTAACATATAGTACCTGTGGGCAAAGAAAAACATTTAGAAATGAGAACAGCCAACAATCAGAACTGAGAAAGGGATGCAAGGCAAATCACACAAAATGGCAATACAAACACAAAGAAAATTGATGATATAGCTTTATATATACACTGGCAGTAAAGGAGACAAAAACGACTACTGAAACACCCCAAGAGACCAAAAAACAGACAGCTAAACCATGAGATATGGACGGAGCAGAAATCAAGTAGTTGGCGCAAAGGCAAACCCTGCATCATTGACAGGCATCACCATACCAATTGATAGCAGAGTGAATATGTAGAGCTGATGATGATGGGCTTGTCTCTTCACATGTCAGAGACAGCAGCAAAGGTCACTGAGCACCAAGGAAGCAGGAAGGCTTTTAGGGAGGAGGAAAAACACTTAATACTCTGTATCCCCAGTTTATTTGCCACATGGATGGTTAAAAGCTACTGTCACCCTCATAAAATTAAAACCAAGTATGCAGTGAACTGTGGAGAAGACACATGGATAGAGGGTTAGAACAATAGCAAGAACAGAGGGAAAGAGGTAAAAGGCATAGATGATGAAGATAGAAAGAAAGAGAGAAGTGGAGAAGGAGTGCGAAGAAGAAAGGGGAATTGAGAAGCGGTGATGTGCAGCTCCAAAACATTCTTTAGCAGAATGAGCTGTCACCTGTACCTCCTTTGCTTGGCGATCTATGGGTCACACCAGCTGCCTTTGATGAATACATCCCACCTAAATCATCGAAAGTTCCCCTTTCCTTCTAACCCATAAAATGCAATACACAACACAAATCAGCCCCTTAAACAGTGCAGCCGGATAACAATCGGAAAATAATGCATCTTACCTGGGCCATTTCGATAAATTGTTCCTTATAACACCCTCCCTTAAACCAAAATCAATTCATCCGCCTCCAATTTTTATTAAAATCCCCAGTAATAAATCTTCCTCCAATGTTTGTTCATCTGTTTTTTGATACATTTATATCACTTTCAGTTCTGCTCCAGTGTTTCCCCTGCCTCTGCAGCGTAAAATGGGAAAATCTATTTGGGGCCAATAGAATAGTTAAAGGGGTGTTATGGGTGCCTGTTCTTGTGGTGAAAATGGGTGTGAATTTGTGTGTGTGTGTGTGTGTGTGTGTGTGTGTGTGTGTGTGTGTGTGTGTGTGTGTGTGTGTGTGTGTGTGTGTGCGTGTGTGTGTGTGTGTGCGCGTGCGTGCGTATGTGTGTGTTTGTGTGTGTGTGTGTGTGTGTGTGTGTGTATGTGTGTGTGTGTGTGTGTGTGTGTGTGTGTGTGTGTGTGCGTGTGCGTGCGTGTGCGTGTAAATGGAATCGATAAATGTGGCAGTGTGGTGAGTAGATAGCACCCTTCCCCTTGCCTCTCTGATTAACCCACGCTACTGAAAACCTGACAGCAATATAACAATATTAGGTGGATGTGTGCGTGTGTGTGTGCGTTTGTGTGTGCGTGTGTGTGTGAGAAGGTGTTTGTAGGCATCTATAGTCCATTTAAAACTGGCTTTGTCTTTTTCATAAATTCTTCAGGGTACATACAGTACACAGCTGTGTTTACAGGTGTAAGTGTGGTTGCTGCTTGTGTGTGACAGAACTGTTGAGCTTACCTACAGTACTTGTGTGTCTGTCTGTTTTTGTGTTAATAGGCTACTTAGCAAGTTGCAGCACGCCTCCTCTTCTTGTTTTATGTTCCCTGTATTGTTGCTAGCAGTGCTCCGAAATATTACCCAGAGATGACATAAAAAATATTAAAAGATTAACCACCTTCTTTTCAATCAGATAATGGTTTAAATATAAGGGAAACAAAATGCCACAATTTCAACCCTTTTATAGTCTTTGCCACCATTTAATCGAGTGTGGGCACATTCTGAGTTGTGATCTTGCTGGAAAAAGAGTTGTAATTTAAGGAGACATGTCATGTTTCTTGTGATTTTTTAAAATTATTTATAGACTGTTACAATGTTATGATATTTATATTTAAGATTTCAACTCAAACATATAGGCCTACTGATGTATTTGACAAGTTGACACTTAAAGTAATGAACAAGAAAAAGAAGTAAAATTCTACTACTAGACTCAGTTACATGGTTTGTTGACGTAACCTCCAGAGCCGGCAGAAGTCTCTTGAGAGGCAGCTTATGACAGTTGGCCAATCAGACCAGAGTGGGCTCCTTAAAGAGACAGCAGCTCAAACGGCCTGTTTCAGACAGAGGCTGAACTGAGCGACTGTTAGTATGATTTTTTGAACTGCCAATCTTGCAGATAATCCAGTAGAGCCCTTGGAAATGTGTATATGTTCCCTTTAACTAACCATGAATAAATATCTTTTCAGGCAGCTTCCTTAATTAACAGCAGATAACTTAACCCTTGACAAAAAAGTCCTTTAATGATGTCCATCTGATTATAAACTGTTGTCAGTTCTAATTTTATGTAATGTGTTTGTATTTGTTTAGTTTTTTTTTGCTTTAGATGCTTTTAATGAAAATAATTTCAGTAATCAGGTAAGCACAGGTTGAAACTAATATTGACAACAACAATAATAATATTAATTGTAATAATAATAATAAAAGTTCTCTTGTATCAGTCATCTGGTTGTTCCAAAAATATACTGAAGCTCCTTTTAGTTTTTACTAGTCCTGTAATACTCCAGATTTCATTTGATGAGTGACTGTTACTTTCATTTCAAATTTTACTTTTAATTGATTAATTGATTGAATTGATAATAAGTTAGCATACTTTGTCTTCATGTCTATGTTCTGTGGTTTAAATGTTCTTTACTTCTCTCTGAAGCATGTTGTATTTCCCTGGAATGAAAAATGCTGAATAACTAAAGTTTTGTCTCCCTGCTCCCTGTCCAGCTATGTATAATATTTTACTTTTATTTATTTTACCAAGTTCTAATCACAGTCTGCCTGTTTGTGGCAGGGTAATGATGGACGATGTAAGAATTCAGACAGCAGAATACAATAGGAATACAATACAATAAGCCTCATCACCCAGCATTGTCTTAATGGTTAGGTGATCAATGAACGCTTTGCGGAGCGCTGGATCAGTCAGTTCAGAGGAATGAAGAGATGTGCTGTGATTTATTCTAGGTGTTAAAAATAATTTGTTTGGATTGATTAACGTTAATTAATTATGCTAATTGAGCAGGATGAAAACAGATGTCGAAAGTGCCCTCCTACTCATCCCTCGGTAAAACTGGTCCTTTAATTACAGATGCTATTGGTCTATCTAAAAATAACTCGCAAACATGCAAATGTTTGCACTCAGTAAACACAGGTACACGGTCAAACACAGACACATGCACCCAAACCTGAAAACATGCTTACATGTTCACACTGACACACACAGACACGAGTACATGACACAAAGCAAGATGACAACTGATTTGATGTTCTTGGGTGAAACTTCCTTGTGTAAGGCCATACTCCTTTGACATAAACATGACACCTTGAGAGCAGAAACAATGATCAGCACTTATACATGTCATCATTATGAGTGTAGTCAATGAGTTGCATGAGCAGATAATTACGGACCTGGTTTGACTTTAATTTTACTTAGAACTTTGGAGGACCAAATGACTCATGATTTATCTTTCTCCTGGACCAAATGTCATCTTTATTATTTTTTTTGGTGATGATCACACACATTGTGATCACTTTTATGCAAACAAATCTATGAAAAAAATGTGTCTCTGCTCCAAGTAACCCTAGCATGATATTCCAAATTAGATATAACCTTATTGATGTTTTCTTCACCAATGCACCAACCACTCTTACTGTATACTTTTTGTCATTACACCATCCTTTATTATGTATCATAATCATACATCCAGCTCTGTTTGTAAACCATTTTAAAATTGCTAGAAATAACAGGGCTCACACTTTAGTCCTGAATAGCATCTCCAGATTTGTGTGCAACATTGGATATTTCAATTTAGAGTTAGTTAAAATTAGGCTCAAATTTAAATATGTTGCCATGAGTGTTAAAGTTTGAGTTGAAGATTAGAGAAGGAGTTGAAGAAAATAATTTTAATCCAATGGGATGTTCCAATCACCATCTTGTTAAAAATGTGTGTGCGGGTGTGTGTTTGTACTGTGATCAAGCAGATTGGGCTGCTATCTTTCTCAACCAAACCTTTTATGGGTGTGTGTATTTGTGTGTGTGCATTCACATGTGTGTGAGAGTATATGTAAGTATGTGTGTGCACAGATGGGGCAAGAGGCTGCGCTGAGCCGCATGGATTTGCTGCTAAAGTTTGAACAGTTTTAAATTAAAATGTATTGCCCATTCTCAATGTATTGATCTCAGGCCCAGCTGTGTCAATACGCCACCCCGGCTATTTTTCCAATAACTTATAAAGATCTGCCAGCCAGGCATAAATTCATTACATTGCTGTGAGTTTATATTCTCTCTTTCTTTCTCCTACCTTTTTTTCTTCTTTTACTCTTTTCTCTGTCTGTCTTATCCCCTTCTCTTTTTACATTTTCCTCACTGTCTTCCTCTTTTTTTCTCTGCTGTCACAACCTTCCTCAGTTTAACTCAGGGGGCAGTTTTTGCTGCTGTTTCGGGTGTGATGGTTATCGACTCCCTGTACTCCATGCTGGAATTATGCTGTTGCAAAAACGACTCCACTAAACACTTGATGAAGCTCAAGGTGAAAACAAACAATCATTGGTCTTGGAGCTATATTTATTTTTGACTTTTATTTTCTGTGATGTTTTGTGTCACTATACGGATGAACCCATGAAAAAAAATATAACTTTCCTCAAAAATAATAAACTTAAATATTTTTCACATTACAAACAATTGAACCATCTGTAATCATAATTAGGGCCCGAGCGGCGACTGCAAGTCGCCTGGCGAAAGCCCTATTGAAATTGTAATGTTTATTATTATTAGGGCCCGAGCGGCGACTGCAAGTCGCCTGGCGAAAGCCCTACTGAAATTGTAATGTTTATTAGGGCCCGAGCGGCGACTGCAAGTCGCCTGGCGAAAGCCCTATTGAAATTGTAATGTTTATTATCATTATTATTATTATTAGGGCCCGAACGGCGACTGCAAGTCGCCTGGCGAAAGCCCTATTGAAATTCGTTCATGCCCCAACGTGCAAGTGACCCCAAAGTGCAAGTGACCCCAAAGTAATCAAGTAATCAAGTAATGTGGTATGGAAGACCCCCGGGGAAAAATGCTATATTGAAATTGTAATGTTTATTATTATTATTATTATTATTAGGGCCCGAGCGGCGACTGCAAGTCGCCTGGCGAAAGCCCTATTGAAATTGTAATGTTTATTATTATTATTATTATTATTATTATTATTATTATTATTATTATTATTCTTTTTCCGACATTTCGTGCCCCAATTTTTGGGTGGTCGCACATGGTCGACGCAGAATGGCGGAATAGCGCCCCCTACAAAGTCCAAAAATGCCCGTAGGGAATTTTGCTAACTTTGTCCTATGCTCACAAAATTCGGTACACATATGTATTATACCCACATATGCAAAAAAGCCTCTTGACCTCATGACCTCAACCCAACAGGAAGTCGGCCATTTTGGTTTTGATTTTTCCCGCCTAAAATTAACTCCTCCCACAGCGTTTGCCCGATCAAGTTCAAATTAGGTACGCAACATCTCCAGACCTAGCTGAGCTTAAGTTGTGCTCTGCGCATCCGTAGGTCAAAGGGCGTGTCTGCCAGGGCTCAACTAACTTTGGCGTGCTCGCCATGTACATACGAGTGGCTCTCACGCCCACATACTTCATCCAATCAGCTTCAAACTTGCTGGACATGATGATGGCTCCGCCCTGAACGTCGCGATATATTAACTTCCCACGTAACTCATAGCGCCCCCCGGTGGTAACAGGAAGTTAACTAAGATTCATTAAAATTACATACTTTGCCCCATCAACTTCATTCAGAACCAGTTGGTGAAGCTACATTATGAAGACTGTGAAGCTACGAGTAATGGCGTCCGTGTGGCGACGCGGTGACCATCAATTCCTTGCCATGAAAATACGTTTGGCTTTTTGATGGCTTTATTGAACTTGTATCATCATGAAAATTGGTACACAGGTCCAGGGTGCAGACCTCAACGTCTCCATTCGCTCATAGGCGATCTCACTCGTGTCGCCCCCTAGTGGAAACAGGAAGTGCCATATTTTACATCATCATTGTGCGATTTCCACAAAACTTCACATGTGTAATCACTGTCCCACCCTGAACGCAACCGCTTGTGTTTTGTTACACTCTACTGCCCCCTGGTGGATGAACCATCAACCTCTCATAACTCCTTCATGCTTTGTCCAATTCACTCCAAACTTCACATGACTGATGAGTGGCCGCCCTGAACACACCAGACCACACCAGACCATATGTGTAACTACCTGTGACTGCCCCCTACTGGATGAACGAAACATTGCATTTTTGGCATCCTTCCAGGTTTTTTCTCACTTTCTGCTTCACGCCACAGCCCCGCCATGCCTCTGGCCCCGCGGTGGCATGGGTGAGCGAGGGCCCGCCATCGCCGCTTGCGGCTTTAATTTAAATTTTTCTCCAACTTTTCTTTCTTCTTGCAACCCCCCAATACTCTAATTCATCTTAGAGTGAGATATTGTCTCTTCCTGGCCTCCTGTATGTTTCTTTAAGTTTTCTTCTCTTCTACTACCCCCTTTTCTGTCCTTTTTCTGCCTCCTTTCATCTGTCATTTTCCATGTCTTTCTTCTTCACTCCACTTCTTAGCAAGTCCTCCAAGTCGATCCCTGCCCTCGAGATACAAAGAAGCATTCAATCTGACAGTTCCATTGGCAGCTATCGGCAGGACAACATAATTTCTCTGTACTTTCAAAAATGGTTACATGTCACTGTTGAAAAATTACTACTTTTCACAAGATGACAAAACTTAAGGTTTGTTGAGGTTTAGTTTTAGCAGTGCAGAACCTTGACATATAAATGAATGTACTTTACATTCAAGACCTTGCCAAACGAGTTCACACAATTCTGATTAAGCCTGTCACCACCAGATAAATCTCTTTGTATTTCACAGCATACCAGAGTTTTTAATCTGGTGTTGGGTTTGACATTCCAGGTGCATGCATGAATGCAGACTTCTGCCAGCCAATCTGGCTAACTCCAGAAAGGGAAGAAAAAAGTCCAGTACTCCAGCTTAAAGCACTGTGTTAGGAACCCTTGGTAATCATGGACTCAATAATAGGCTTGAGGTTAGGGGAGGATGGTGGATATTGTTTAATAAAAACCACAGTTGTCTTGTTGGAAATGTGAAACAAACAGCAGTCTCTCATGTTATAATCTGATGTTTTCTTGACCCCTCCATCCATCCACCCACCTGTCTACATGGACTTTTGTGGTTGTATATTAACACCACTTGATATCCTATATTGCTCCCATCATAATTACTACAGCCACTAGAGGGATTTTTCACTTGAACGTACATGTATGTCGCTTTGGGGCACTTGCTGAAACGACTGATTCTGTCATTTTTCTTGGGAGGGCAGAGTCCCTTTTCTCCCACCTCCTTTTCTCTTCTCCTCTTCTCCCTCCTCCTTCCTCTAGTCTTTCCATCTCTCTCCCTAATCTCCCTCCACCTCCTCTCATTGTCAATACCTATCTAATTCCACTTTAGCACCAGTAATTGGCTGATGGATAGAAGCTATGGATTGGCCTCTTCCTGATGACTGCATGACATTTTTCCTCCTCCCCTATAGCTGGTAATACTAATAGAATTCCAAATCCGCGGCACTGGGATCCTGTCATGAGTAGGTCAACCGCTGTGTCAAGGTCCTATTGGAAAGCCAGCATCCAACATCTTAATTTAGACTTAGCCTTTTTTCTCTCTATCTCTCTCTCTGCCTTGCTGGATGATCACTGTCTATTCCCATGTATATGTTTCTGTAGTTGTAGATTCCTTCTATGCCTCTCTGTTATGCTTTGTGTGCTCTGACTATATAGATATTTTTGCAAATCACATGTATTTTGGACACAATTGAATGATACTAGCTAATGGAGATTGTGTTTAATTGTAACATTAATTGTAACATTTTAAAAGTTTGCTTGGCAGATGGATAAAAAGGAAGGATTTGTCTCACTTAGTCTTTCATATTCAGGAGATGCATGACACTGTGGCTCCTATTCAGCTCAATGTGGAACTTAACCATTGTAATCCATGGTTTTCAAGCCCAGCAACACTCCAGCTCTTTACCAGTTACCAGTCAATTTTTAAGATGAGTGTACAGGCTAAAGAGTATGATGCAAAGTCTGATGAGACAACTTGAAATCAGCCAGTTATGTATCTTGCCTCGTTTGTTATGTCACTACTTCATTGTCACTTGTAGAAATTAAACTCAATTTCAATTGCCCTGATTTCTCTTCAAGTTGCAAAATTCTTCATCTTTTATTATTTCTGTTTTCTGCACCACCTCATTCATCCATTAGTTCGACTGTCTCAAAGAAGAAGTAAATTGCAGCCTGCTTCAGAAACCTCCTCCCTTCACACCCTCTCACATTGGAGTTTGGGAAATGTGTCTGACAGTTTTTGTAACTAACTAAAACCAGCAATCTGACATTTGCATCTAATTCACAGAATTATTGGGCAGGTGTGTTACATAACTATTTCTGTCACTTTGTGTGTGTACATATGTATGCCTTTTAGTAAAAGGTGGACTATTTTTCTAATAATAGTTTACCTATGAACTAATATTGGTAACTTGGCTTGGTAATGCTAGTTTGCTACCTAGCTCATGAACTAGCATGAGCAAAAGAGCAGTTCAGTTTTAGCTTCATTTATGTCTGAGCAGTCAACAAATGTAATCTTTGTTGTGTTCTTAATTTAGGTGATTTGATTTGTCACATATTGTACAGAATAACTTTCTCTGATTGAAATGTTTAGCAACATATAGTTCATCCAGGGACCAACATGTGGTGGACATATACATCCTTTTGAATTGGAGTTTTATCCCGTACTGAAAAGTTATCTCAAAACAGGGGGATCAGTTAGGCTAAAGACATACACATAGGCTGGATAGGTTCCAGTTTTTAAAATCTGTTTTAATAATCACACGATGGGCTTCACAGCAATGTCCTCAGTGAACTTCTCTATGTATCCAGTCACCAAGTCTGTGTACTCCTCTTTACAGTGTGCTGGACATAGGTAGCTGCCTCTCTGAACATGTTCCAGTCTGTGTTCTCAAAGCAGTCCTGCGGGGCTCAGTTGACTCCTTCCAGCCAGATTCTGATGGTCCTTGGTGCCAGCTTGAAACATTTCAGCACTGGCCTCTGTGCTGGGAGTAGCATAAGTGATACAGTAGGTGGTCTAAGTAGCTAAGGTGGGGGCCTGGAATCGCTTTGTATGTTTTGCAGATGTTGATGTACACTAAGTCCAGCATACTATCCCCCTTTGTGGCAAAGTTCATGTGTTGGTGGAACTTGGGTACTACACTCTCTTAGGTTAGCATGTTTGAAGTCCCATAACCCCAGCTACAATTAGAAAACCATCAGGGTGGGCCGCTTGCTGCTCACTGATGACATATCATGTAATTTGCATTAGTGCTGTTTGGAATGTGCACCGCCACCATGACAATGGTAGTGAATTCCTTCTAGTCAGAAGTTACAAGAAACATTCATTCATCAACGTTTCATTCTTTTTTTCTTTTTTTCTTTTTCTTTTTCTTTTCTGCTCTGTAGCACTTTGAGATTCCTGAAATATAAAGTGCAATACAAATAAAATGTATTACTATTATTATTATTATTATTATTATTATTATTATTATTATTATTATTATTATTATTATTATTATTATTATTATTATTATTACATTCAACAAAAATGGCAAACACTTAAAAAAATGATTTCATACTTTACAATATTTAAAATAAGAAGCTTCACCAAACAAGAAAGGGGGCCGAAAAATTGACTTACATTACTTTGTGGGATTTTTTCTGTTCTGTAAATATGTAAATACAATTAATTTGATTTGATATCTCAACTTCTGGCAGAGTCAACCTCTTTTTTGTGTTTTGTGTTTGTGTGTGCATGCTCACATGTGTGTGAGTGAGGCATCTGAATGCTCTATCTGATGCTTTTCATTTGATTTTTTGTCTCTCCTGTGTCTTTATGACTGTGTATGGACTTCTGTATGTTTGTGCATACATGTATGTAAATGTACTGTTTATGAATATAGTATATTAAGACATACACACATCTGGTAGGACAGCTCATTTATTTCTGTTCATAGACTTTGAATTGAATTTCTGATCAATGAGAAGGACATCGCATACACTCTCGCTGTCTTTCTGTCTCTCTCTCTTGTTTCTCTGGACTGTGAACTTCAGTGGCTGCCAACAAACTGACATTTATCTATCTATCTATCTATCTATCTATCTATCTATCTATCTATCTATCTATCTATCTATCTATCTATCTATCTATCTATCTATCTATCTATCTATCTATCTATCTATCTATCTATCTATCTATCTATCTATCTATCTAACTATCTATCTATCTATCTACAATTGCAGTTGTGGGTCTGATTGTAAATACAATGTGTGGTGTGTGTGTGTGTGTGTGTGTGTGTGTGTGTGTGTGTGTGTGTGTGTGTGTGTGTGTGTGTGTGTGTGTGTGTGTGTGTGTGTGTGTGTGTGTGTGTGTGTGTGTGTGTGTGTGTGTGTGTGTGTGTGTGTGTGTGTGTGTGTGTGTGTGTGTGTGTGTTATAGTGATGAATTTGGGAAAAGAGATTGGCCAAATCGGGTTGTCATGCTAATTCAGTCACCTGCCTACATAATGCAATGCAGCAGGGAGACAGACTGAACTTGACCCTGTTAAACCTGACTTTGACCTTCCTCTTTCTCTCCCTTTCTCACATACAATACATGAGTGCAAGGGTCGACAAATTAGGATAATAAATCTGTTTTGTGTTCGTGGAGCTTCGGTATCACTGTGAGTACACAGTGCGTGTGTGAGCACCGTATTTCTAATTAAGGGACTTTTTCCCCCATGACAGCTCACATACAGAACAATTAGACTCACTGGTTCTTCATTAAGTATTTAAACTTGTGTTTACCCCCAATATTGTCCTAACTAACATGAACAACAATATTTTCAAATAAATCTATAGTTCTTTTTATTGTGTTGCAAAAATGATGTGCACTTCTTTTTGTTGAAAGGCATTTTAACATTTTAAGACAAAGTCTGTGCAGTTATTAATAACCTTGCTTTTGAAGCACATACTGCCTACTCGAGCAACATTTTCTGCACAAGTGAGTAAGTGAGTAAGTTCAGTTTGATGAATGGTCTACTGATTTTGTTGACTTAGCATTTTGTTTTGCATGTCTTTAGCTACTCTTCTGGCTGACATGTTAAACGAAGCACATCAATGGGCTGCCATTTAGTCATCAGTAATGTCAGTATTTGCTGTGCAGGAATTAATTATGTTAACTCACAGAAGAAGAAAAAAACATGCACAATTTGGTGTTTGATTCGGTTGAGTGTCTCTACTACTTGCTGCAGGTTCAACATTTTTTGCTAATATGTTAAATTATTTTTAATTGGCCATGTAGCTACAACATACACTGTATTTTATTGCTTCACACATAATCTCAGGATCCTGTCCTCTTGTATAACCAAGATGCTTCTGTGATTTTAACTGTTTTTGACTCGTGTTTTTACAATCAAAGAAGGTGACAAAAGCACAGTACATTGCAGTATTTTGACTTTACTTTTGTGACACACTAACACACACAGTAAGATTATGTCTTCTAACGCTGTCACTCATCCCTCTGCCTTTGACCTTCAGGTCTGCAATAAAGGGTTGTGATAAAAGAAACAGATTACCTATTGAATATGTTACACATCAGATAAAAAAAACTCCTTCATGTATGAAAAAACTAATTAAATAATGAATAATTTGGAAAATAATAAAAGTTGGAAAATACACAAGCAACAAATGGTTTGAATCAGCCATTCATCTGAAGTCAAGAGTAACATTTGTTTATTTTAGCTTGGTGATAGGAGGTGGGGTTACAAGCCAGTGTGGAATGTCCCTTTAAATTATTCAAAGCCCAATCAGGTGTCTTTTTCTCCTCTGATCTAAAGATGGGTATCAGGGGTCATTCATTCTTCCTTCCAGGGTCACCTTTCCCACTTTTCCTTTTAGCATTGACACTCTCACATGCTTCCACTCCCTATCTCTTTCACTAATGTTATATAGGACACTGACCTGGTCACATGCTAGTACATATCAGCATGCACGCGGACATTAAGAAACAAAGCAGCCGTGTGCATATACGCACACGCATAGACACTCTCACCCAGCGATGCACACATGGTAGTCACATACCCACAGTCACATACACACATTGACAAGGCTGGCTCCCCTGCTGTGAGCTCTATTGTGTGAGTAAGGACATTGTTCAATCTCCTCCAGTGTTTCCATGTATCTGAATACCTCCTGACCTTCTCATAGACTGCAAGGATGTGAAGCATTATTGCTCTTCGTGCAACTTGCTTTGGTGTGTAACAACAATAAGTGACAAAGGTGGATTGCAGACTGTGGAGAGGCAAAGAGGAGATAGAAAAGAGATAAGAATACTGTAAAAAAAAAAAAAAAAAAAAAAAAAAATCGCTGTCTTTTTGACTTTGTACATTTTTTCCTTCACATAATAACGCTAAAATAATGTCACATATATTGTGTATTTATGTAAACAAAAAAAGTGCTTCTTGTGTCAAATGGAGGATGAAACAGATTAATCAATGCAAACTGTGCTTCAAGTCTTCCTCAACAAATATAGCATAGCACTAACTTTCTGTTAGCACTGATGTTCAAGTACACAATTGTGATTGCCTGCTTACCCTTATGTATAACTATGCACATGTTCTTGCTGTTATATATGCATACTTTTGCATAAAACAAGTGATTGCTGGCTCGTGTGTAAGCTTCTACGTACAGTACAGTATGTGTGTGTATGCGTGCTCACCACTGGGGGCTTGTTGTCAGAGCTTCTCTCGACTGGCCAATTAATTATGATGGCCTACTTATGATGTGTAATGGGATGATTTATTAGTAAACACACAAACAGAGCAGGGACACAGACACTCAGGTAGCAGCACTGCGTTCTGTGGTCTGGGATCATACACTTGGGCAAGATCACACGCCACCCCTGGCTGTGTCCTGCTGGATCAGAGTGAAGATTACAGCACAGTGGAGAAGCCATGCATTTTCAAAAAGTCTACTTTGCAGGCTGTATGTGATCTATAGACTACTGTAGAAAGATTGTTAGATTTCCGTATCCATTTTTTCATTTTATCCTCTCAATATGGAAAAGTCATGCAGGTAAGCAGGAAAACAGACATACACACACTGTAATAACTTGGTTACTGTAAACCTAAAATATGAATGCAACTAACCAGATTCCTCCCCTACCCCAGACCTTGTTTTGAAACTATGATTTACTCATTTATATAAGTCTAGATGCTGTGTCTTGTTTGAGTGTGTGTGTTCGTACAGTCAGATGACAGGGTCTAGAGGGACAGATTTTCCTCACAGCAGAATGTTGTGTCTGAATTTTGCAAATACTCAAATGCCCAGCTGTGGAAACTGACTTAAAGACTAATGCTTCTTTGAGGTAGTTTCAGTTTCAGTTACTTTGAAAAATAAGATTTTGAATACAAAGATTTATTGATAATTAAATAATGATATTCCCTTACATGCTGTCACAGCAATACCTTTTGTGTCTGAAGTCCCTCTTACATGCACATATGGGCAAGAAATCTGCCATTATCATGATATCATTATACAATGACTTTTTATAAATCAGAAAGCTGACTCTTGTTTGGTTGCATTATTTACATTGACAACTAGTAGATGCCAAGTACAAGCCATCTTCTCCTGTCAGCTCCTGAGCATGGTCAGTGCCCTGCTGATGGGCAGATTGATAGTTGCTGAACATTGTAGATGCCCACAAGGATTCAAAAATAGTCAAAGTGCTGCTTCTTTACAGTACCTTTGTGTCCACTTTAGGACCCAGGTGTCACTTTTCTCTCTCTGGTTCTTTCTATCTCTCTCTTGCGTTTCTTCATCTCAATCCTTTTCTTTTTACGTTTGGATTAAAAGAAAAATAATTACATGTTTATGTTTTCTTATATCTAGAATTAATCCTCCCTCTCTCTCTCTTTCATGCTCCATCAATTGTTCCGTTGTTGTATAAAAACTAAATTATCACTCTGAAGTGTGTTTCCTGGCGTCAGAGCGTGTGAGTTGAAGCCAGTGCAACACAAATACATGATTCACTGTGTGTGTGTGTGTGTGTGTGTGTGTGTGTGTGTGTGTGTGTGTGTGTGTGTGTGTGTGTGTGTGTGTGTGTGTGTGTGTGTGTGTGTGTGTGTGTGTGTGTGTGTGTGTGTGTGTGTGTGTGTGTGTGTGTGCAAGCGAGTGCATAGGCAGCATTAGGCGTGGCAGGTATAGGTGCAGCAGGTCTGTCCTGGTAGAGAAGAGAGCTATTTGTTTCCTTGGCTAGCTGTCTGACTAGCTGAGTGGGTGTCCTATTTCTGGATGACACACACACGCATACACACCAAACCCTGTGCCCCCTCTACCATACGTTGTGGGACATAATTTATGATGGCTCGGTAACATATGGACTTTTCATCACTCAATGGCAACAAACTCTCTCCACTCAATGTTATAGCATATTGTCTCCCACTTTCCTCTTCCTCATTTGTTTCCCCTCATCTCTGTCTTTCTTCTCTTTTTTCTGTTATGTCGTTTCTTGTTCTGTGGCCTCTCATTTTACGACTTGTTCTCCAAGATGGAAACAAAATAAAAGCTTCTGTTTAAATTAAGATTATATAATATTTCAACTGCTGTTAAATTAAAAGTTCAGTAAGAATTTAATATATTTGGAATAAAAAGGTAAAAAGTAGAAAATAAATGTATTTATTGTATTTGATATGTGAAATGCATCTCTTCTATAAGAACTTTTCATCACTCAAATCCATGTTTTTTTTCTCTTCCCTCTTTAATTTCACTCTTACGTGGCAACATATACAGTGCTTTCTCTCTCTTGTCTCTTGTTTCTTTCGACTTTTCTCTTACATCATATTGCTTTTCTACTTTTAATATTGCTCCATTTTATTTATTTACCTTGATCCTGATCTTTTGACCTCCATTTGTGGTTGCCTTTGATAGTAGGCTTTTAGGCCTTTTCTGCATTTATTATCAATTGGCATAAGAACAGTAGTGAAAACTCTGGTTCTAATAATATAACAAAATAGAGGAAAATGTTATATCTGTAAGTACAAAAAGCAAAATGTATTTGCTGTGTTTTTCGGTGGTGATAATATTTTTATTTTTGTATCTCCACTGAGTGGCTACAATAATGGATTAATGTGGTCTGCGAGTGGGTTGTGTGTGCGCGTGTGCAGGCATGTTGACACCTTATCATCATGCAACGACAATGTCACCATGGCGATTATAATAAAACACTATGCTAAGTGCATAAAGGCCTGAATCGTTACGGTTTTATTAGCAAACAGACACATGCACACAAACACATCATGAAATACGTGTTACACATTATTAACCTTCCAAACACACACACGCGCACACAAATGTCCCTGTTTTAGATTTATCATGTACTCCTCTAGAAATTCTATAAAGAGCAAAGGTGGTGATTACAATGTTGACCAATGTTGATTTTTCCAGAATAAGTCTATTTATCACTGAGCCAGCTGTGCTGTTGGTATGTGACTAAGCATGTATGCATGGTATGTGCGTGCATATGAGTGAGTGAGTGAGTGAGTGAGTGTGTGTGTGTGTGTGTGTGTGTGTGTGTGTGTGTGTGTGTGTGTGTGTGTGTGTGTGTGTGTGTGTGTGTGTGTGTGTGTGTGTGTGTGTGTGTGTGATACAACAACAGATGCAATAACATTATTTGTATTCGTATGCGAAGACAAAAAACAAATAATTTCCTACAAGCACAAAACTCACATTTCAAGCATTATATGTAATATATATTTTTAGATACACATTGTTAGCATTGCCAACTGCAATGTACTTGTGACCAGAAAAATAGAAACCCTGCTATGTACATTTTAATATAATACAATACAGTAGTGCAATAAGAAACAAACCTTTGTGAGCATCATATCCAGTTTGTCAAAGAGGTGGAGCATTAAAATCTGTGGTCTTCAGTTTGTTATATTGTGTTAAATTTGAAAATTATTTCCAAAATGTAAGAATATCGTTTAATTTTTTATATATTAAGGCAAAAATATACAGATACCTTTTAATGCAGTTCATTACAACATTGCCAAAAGGTACAGCCTTGGAATACACCAAAAAGACAAGTCAACACACAAACAGCTAAAGGAGACCCAAGAAAAACTGAACTATATATGATATTATATATCTATCTATTTCTGGTAACTGTACTACAGGTTTTATGTACGTTTGGTGGTGGTATCAAGTATAAAAAGATCATCTATACACAATCACATTTACAGTACATATTCCTTTATTATATACTATTAAATGAAGCTTTTTGAGTACTGTTCTATCTCTGTTATTCTATTCTATTCTATTCTATTCTGGCACTCTCTCTGTAACTATTGATGCTACTTTGTCCTAGTGATGAAGCAAGCGGCCCGTTGTTGGGTCGATGTCTGTCATTGTTATATTGATGTGAGGACAGACCCCTGGGGCCTGCAGCCTTCTACTCCCCTGAAAGCAATAAATCTATGGCCTACTATGTCCTGTACTGTCCCCGGCATAGCTTCCCTCACATACACACATAGTTTCAGTGAACTGCATACAGTATATACCGCTGGAGATGTATACAAAAAGAGAACTTTGTGGCCTTCTGTTGTACGCTGCAAGCTGCATAATGTCTCATGCAAAGAGGGTGTTTAGCATTTTAAATTTAAGTCTTCCAAACAACACGCCTTTTTTGCTTTGTGTGTGCATGAATGCACGTGATTACGCGGCCGTGTTCAGTTTCTCTATGAATCATTTTAATTCCCTTCAGTCAGCCAGTAGAGGCCACTCACAGCATTCAGTTCAGACAGACAGCACACATACATACACACATATGAACACTCACACAGACGACAGCTGTCCATTACAAAGCGAGGGAGAGGGTGAACAAGTGAGAGCGCAGGAGGCAGCAGTAAAAAGAGAGAACTGGAAGGGAGGAGGAAAAAGTAAGCAAATATAGGAAAGAAAAAAAGAGAAGGGTAAAGAGAAAGAGAGAAGGAATGATTGATGTATAGAAAGAAAGGCAGAGACAGCACTGATGATGACATGTCTTATTTTGTTTGTTCCTGTTTATTTCTATCAACTCAGCTTTGCTCAAATCGCTGTTTTTGACTGAGGCAAAGAGAGAAATTGGTGGGAAATTGGAATTGACACTCATCCAGTTTTCCCTGTGAGGAGTGAGCAGCTGAGTTTAGTTTCCCGCAGTCACTGTAATAATACTCAGCACTGTTGTTGTTGTGCATTCACACTACTGTAATTTTTTTCCCCTTTCCTTTATGGCTATTTCTATGCCTGTTATAGTCTGCAAGTAAGGGAAAGATGAAGAGAGATACAATAATAATCAGAACAGAAGAAGAAAATGACCTGGAAAGAGTGAAGAGGGTAAAAAAAAAAAACATAGGTAGAAAAAGCAGGAAGAAAAATTAAATTAAAAAAATAGGGAATGAACTGAGAAATTGTTTATTTATTTATGGGGGGTGTTTTGGATAGGAAGGTATTTTGTGCTTCATCAAAAAGAAGTAGCTCTATTTGGATCACTTTCTTTAAACATGCTGAAATATACTGAAGTTTAAAGCACAAAAACACTGTAGAAGGACATGTGATAGGGAAAAGTGTTAAGCAACATAAATTGTAGAATTATATACATTTCATTTATCTGTCATTTTGAGGGTTATCATTAAGTGTTCTTAGTTAAATAAATGGTTAAGTGTCTCACTTTTGGTTGTGGGCTAACATGTTTTCCCTCAATGTGTTGGAGTCAACGCAGACAACTAATGAAGAACTTAAATGGGAGCATAGGGTGTGTGTGTGTGTGTGTGTGTGTGTGTGTGTGTGTGTGTGTGTGTGTGTGTGTGTGTGTGTGTGTGTGTGTGTGTGTGTGTGTGTGTGTGTGTGTGTGTGTGCGTGCGTGTGTGTCTGCGTGTGTGCGCGTGTGTCTGCATGTGTGCGTGTGTGCGTGTGTGCGTGTGTATGTGTGTGTGTGTGTGTGTGTGTGTGTGTGTGTGTGTGTGTGTGTGTGTGTGTGTGTGTGTGTGTGTGTGTGTGTGTGTGTGTGTAATCTGGGGGTTTAAGGGGGAAGTCACAGAGGATAGTTAATGAAATCATCTTAATCCTACTAGCTCCTCGATTCTCTCCCTGCAGAGAAATCTTTATTTCTGTCCTCCTTTCCCCTCTCCCCTCTTTCTTTCTTCTTTTTTTTTTTCTTTCTTTCTTACTTTCTCTCATTTTATTTCTTTCCTCTTTCTTCTTTTTTTTGCTTGCTCTACAGCGTCATCTTCCCCTCTGTCTTTCTCTCCTCCGCATTCACTAATTATTTCATCTTGAGCATGGAAAGGAGACGCCAAATCAATAAGTCTCCTCTGTGGAAGTGAGGCAAAGAAGGATGGAGGCAGAGAAAAAGGTGAAGGGGAGGGTTTCCATAAGAGGAAGACTAAATGCTGGAAATATTTAGGGGGGGGGGGTTTCATCTTTATTGAGCTTTTTTTTTTCATTTTCAAAGCACCAGTGACAATGTGAGTTATCTCTAGTAAAAACAAATTTGAGTTCATGTGCTAAAGACAAATTAATTGCTACTTGTTCTGTAGGTTCATATAGATTGTTTTATGTGTAATTCAGTCATAATCAATATTTTTAGGGATACACAGCAGAATAAACCAACATTTGTGAATCGCACAAGCCTGACAGAGTAGACGTAAAAAGAACAACAGTATGATGGAAAGAACTGAAAGATGCACAGGAATGTTTCAAACTGAAAGTTGACCTTTGTAAGGCAGAAAGGACATAGAAGTTTAGAGGATTACTGCTTCAATATTCTTTTGGTTATATTTCTTTCGGGGCGGGGGAGTGAATGGCGATTCCTCGCTGTGACTAATGTGATGTTTGTCGAATCTCAAACTTTCTCCTGCTGCCCCCTACCTGCTTGCAGCCCTCACATGGACAAGTTCTTTCTCTCTTTCCAGCCGTTGTTTTTCTTGTTTCAGTCTTTTTTTTATTGTTTGTTTTGTTTGGCTGTTTTCTCCTGACCAGCCCACCTGCAGGTAAACAGGCAATTGTATTCTTGTGACCAAACCGCTGAGTGTGTGTGTGTGTGTGTGTGTGTGTGTGTGTGTGTGTGTGTGAGTGTGTGTGTGTGTGTGTGTGTGTGTGTGTGTGTGTGTGTGTGTGTGTGTGTGTGTGTGTGTGTGTGTGTGTGTGTGTGTGTGTGTGTGTGTGTGTGTGTGTGTTTGCATGTCTACAGTTCATTGCTTCTCCCGGTCCAAATGTGGTTTGTGATATTATATTTGTGTGTGTGTATGTGTGCCTGTGGAGGTGCTATCTCTGCTCAGATAAGACTGTAAACCAGATTAATCTGGCGTGGAAGAGCTTGTCAGCAGGACCACTGTGCGTGTGTGTGTGTGTGTGTGTGTGTGTGTGTGTGTGTGTGTGTGTGTGTGTGTGTTTGTGTGTGTGTGTGTGTGTGTGTGTGTGTGTGTGTGTGTGTGTGTGTGTTTGTGTGTTTGTGTGTGTGTGTGTGTGGGTGCTGCTCTCCTCCCTCCATCTCAGCCAGCCCATCAGGTGAGCCATTGGTTCCTATATTGTCTGTGCGTGGATGTGTGTGTGTGAGGGAAATCAACAGAGAATGCTGTATAAGTGAATGAGTGTGTAGGGTCCAGCGCCGGATAATGTGATCACGGCTCCATGTAACGCAGCATGACAACTGTTTGTGTATTTGAGTGTGTCTCTGTGTTTGTGTGTGTGTGAAACGCGCCATGACAACAGTGTCTCTCCATACCACTGTGGAGAGAATGGATTACTCTACTCTGCGACTCAGAAAACACCAACACACACACACACACACACACACACACACAGAAACACACATTTCTAATCTCAACACCTACCTCTGATACACGTTCATATGCCTGGCATATGTACTGTACACAAACTGTACTGTGGACATTCATACATATAGAACTATATACAGACACATTCTAAAGGGTTTCATAAACTATCCATTCAAGACAAGGATGGGCAGCTGGACCATGCAATCCATTCACAAAAAACAATTACTAAAACAACCTACTGATATTTAAAATCTATAAAAGTAGAGTTACTCCAAAAAGAGACAGAAACCTTAAAATAATGACCACTAAAAGATGATGGTTTTAAAGTAGTCAGATTTAAATTGTCATGATCATGATAAAAATCTAACATTCCCTAACCCATTAACACTTAAAAGGTTTTAGATATACAGCTTTGGTTTCTGGGTCAATTTTTCTGTACTTTCCTATACTTTCCTGATTGCCACATATACCTTCGAGGACATGATGTAACATTTATATTATCAGTGCAGCAACAATAAAGTTTAATAGCCAAAAAGTAATCTGATGTTTCTAGACTTAGTGGTTGTGGCCATGTTAACGTTGGAGGAAATCTTTTTGTTGAATAAGTGGAGTTCATGATGTAAAGTAGTGTCATCAGAAGAAATGTGAGACAAGGTGATTTTTCTAAAATGTGAACTTCTCTTAAATCATTAATGTGCTACCTGCTTATTCCTGTCTGTGATACACTGTAAGGGTATATATACAATGGCTTACAGCATAGCTGTGTTACTGGTAGCTTCCCCAGGGGATTATTTATTATTGTTACTATTACTGTTTAACTATGTTGAAGTGGCAACAATGGATTGAAACTTGAAACTTGAAATGTGAAGAGACTCTACATATGCACATGAAATAAAACCCATACTGAATGTACCAATCTCATTTTCCTCTGCAGTAGCTATCAAAGTATTTGTTAGCCAGCTGTGCCTAATAATGTAGAGGTGCTGTGGTGAAGACTGGGAACATGGGAAGGACAGAAGGGAGTGCTGACCACAAGAACAGACAGAAAGTTTTCCAAAATGCCAATATCACTTAAAGCCCCTTTAACCATAGCTTTTTCAGATCAGAAAATAGTCCGATTTTTTCATGTGATTATGAAGGGGAATGACATATGTTGTCATCAGAGGGCATCAGATCAGAAAGCACATGTGTGTCGTTCTGGGGTCTAATTACAAACAATATATTTTGTTTAATCCTGAGAATTAGTTGTGACTATAGTGTACATGTTATGTGTATCTGAATGATGCTTGGTCAGTCAATAAGACCTTTTTACCAATGACTTGCAGTTTAAATTTGCATTGCCAATTTACTGTAAACCAGGTGGCACAAGTCTTTCCATATTTCCCTCCCTAATACATATACAGCTCTCTCTATACATTTGCATTTCATCAGAGATGCTACAGGCCACCTGCAGAGCAGCATGGGATTTGGTGTCTTATTCAAGGGCATTGCTGGTGAGAACTTTAGAAGTAATACCACCATCCTCCAGCTGCCAGCTCACAGCCAGAAAACACCCCTGTCTGTGGCGGGGATCAACCCAACAACCTTTAGGTTATTAGTCAGCCTCTACATCCAGGCCAACCTAGGGAGAGGTGGTGGGTGGTTGTGGGATGGAAGCCAAATGCAATGTGTATGTGAGTGTGTGTGTGGTTGAGTGGGTGGGGGTGTTGCTTCCCCAGTGTAAGGAGCACACTGCATCTTCCCCGACCACTCTCTGACAGGCCTACATACATCACCACCCCCAACACCTCTGTTTCTTTCTCCTCTCCCTCTTCATCATCCCTATTCCCTCTCTCCCTCTCTCCATCCATCCACCTCTCATCCCACCCTCCCTCTCACCTGCTCCCATCTCTCATGAGTGCGGGTGTCTCTCTCAGCTGCCCACATCTCTCTTTTTCTCTCTTTCACCTGCTCACAGCCCCCCACACACCTCTCGCCAGGCCTCCCTGAGTATCATTTACATCGATGATGCCTCATCATTACCCCTGCCCTACTTTATCTATCACCCAGCAGCTCTGCCATAGGGCCTATTCCTGCGCTGTAGGCCTTATTCCTACAGTCTATCACAATGGAGCTCAACCACTGATGCGAGGCATGAAAAAAAGCTGAATGTTGTTTCACTGTTTCAAAGTAAAGTTGGGCATTGAGATTGATGACAATCTCTAAGAATGTTAATGTCAAGTTTAATACAGACAGGCAGCCAAAATAAGTAATTTATTGTCTTCAAATTCAATTTGTAGCTGAAAAAAGTCAAGTATAATGTGCAATACCTTTAATACAAGCATATTTTGGTGCTATTATCATGCAATTGACATGTTTCACTTTTATTTTGATTCATATTTATTATGATTTATAAATAACAAAAGTGTCTGTTCATTGTGTGTTTAGAATACGGTATACACTGCTTTTAGATACTATATTTTCTACACTCCTAAACTTAAGTTTCCATAAAGAGGAGATAGTATCATGTTCATGTCATATTGGAGTTGCCATAATTACCAGTTTCCAACTTGTAAATAGCATTCATGTCAACATTACGACTAGGAAAATGAGATTTTTCTGAAAGCTCCAGAATAGCCAATTTGGCACTTGATAATACAGAAATGAAAAAACATGGAGGTGTTAAATTAAATTAAACCAAAATGTATGGACATCATGTCATTTTCTCAATACACAGTATTTTATGCCTCATACAACCAACTCAGTTCTAATACAACTTTCCTGAGTTGTCAGATGAAGTGAATGATCAGTCCTTAACATGGGAATCTTACATCAAAACCTTCCCATCCATCTGACTTAACATAAATGTAGCATAAGCAGAGAGAAAAGAGTCTAATTATAATCATGCAAAACATAACAATGTCATACATGTAAGACTAATACTATAAAATAGATATTTTATCACTCCTCTATTAGTAGAAATTTATTGCAACGGAAAAAAAGGTTCCAGTGACAAATGACTTTGCTTTATTGCAGTCAAAGTTGACATTTTGGCAGCAATACTTAAAGGAAAACTAAATTGTTACAAATGATTCAGCCTGAACTTTGGATGCTCCATTGCACATATTCCTCATGTACCAATTGCTTTTAAAAGGCCTGAAAGAACAGAGCAGAGCTGAGGTCATACCAAGTTGGCAACATTTCCTCTGTGATGAGTAAATCCTTTGGATTCATTTATAATGAATGGTTTTAAGACTGTGATGATGAAGGAGTAATACTGCCCTGCCAATGTATACTTGGACCAAATCCTTGAAGTATATTCTATGTAGTGACTGGTTTACAGTATGTTGTGTATTTAATGAGGGTAATTATAAAATATAAGTTGGCAACACATGGAAATGCAAATTTCACCACTTACATAAAGTGTTCCATATTTGCAGTCAATACTTGTGCGGTAAATACACTGATGTATGGAGTGCATAAGTATGTGAATCCACACTGTGATATAAGTAAAAGTATTAGGGAATATAATTTGATATGAATTAAATTGATGGAGCCAGAGAACATTTTCTCCATCTTATAAACTACAGACTCTCACAATTGGCCCATTATACTAATAGGTCTACAAATTCCTAATCATTTCTTAGTAATTTTCTTCAAAGTTTCCTGGAAAGGACTATGTAATCTGGAACATTTTCTTATCACATCTGTGGGAGGTTTAAAGAAGTAATGCACCATCAGTCAGCATCATGTAGGGAAAATCTTCAGCTACTTAAATAACTGCAAGCGTGTGCTGACGTATATTGACATACAAATTTCTCCCTGTGAGATTAGTAACATTACCTTGACCTTGGTATATTGATTTTTGCATCTTCTACTCTTATTAAAAGAGGAATGGGAAGTCCAGTCAGTATCACTCAACAGCAAAGTGCGCTCTGTGAAAGTTGTGGCTCAGCAGGCTGAGTACCTCACCACTAAACCTGTTAAGGGTTATGTTTCTGGTTTACGACCTCTGTCAGATGTCATTCATCCTCTTTTTTGTTAAATTCAACTGCATCCTGTCTATTATTACAGCAGTGACCTGAGCCAAAGGGAAATTTGCTCTGAATAAGCATCCTTGTGGTGCAAGCTACTGTACATAATGTACTTACAGGTACAGCAATGGATTCAATTTCAGCCTATGAACATTATGTCAGATCAAATTTTGCACCTCTCTCATGTTTCCCATTATTCTCCACTGTATTTAACAAACCAACCCCTTAAACAGTTGAAAGCTTTTGTAGTATTAAAACTATAAGATGGTCAATGTGGACAAAAAAAAGTGTTATGTGAATTGTTAGAATAGCCAAGTGTCAAAATATATTTTGAAAACTCTTGAGTGTCTTGGCTGACATGAACAGAAACAATTTAAGAGAAAAGTCACACATATTTAGTTAAAGTGTTGGAAAGTTTCTAACAAACTCATTCATTTTGCAGAACTCCTCTCTTTTCTTCTCTTCTTGACTCTTCTCTACTCTTCCCTTTTCTCTGATTCACTTTCGGCTTCTTTTACCTTTGCCCTCATATCTCCTTAAGCCGTAGCATAGCTGTGAGAGATATCAGATCAGTCTGTGTGTGGATGGAGTGTGCAGGGCTCTCAGGGTTAAGTCCCTCACTGTTGCTTTGCGATGCTAAACCAAAGGAATCACGCATGCAAGTGCAGTAGAGGAGGACTTAATAATATGAAAGAAAATTGATTTTCTGGAACGAGATTTCTCCTTTGATAAGGTATTAGCTGGGAGGGGAAAATGTTGTGAATCTTCATTAAGAGCCTCTGATATGCACTGGGATAATCGCAGGGAGAGGAGTACGAATGAAAAATGAACACAAAGGGGAAAAGAAGAGAGTCATATATTAGGGGCAGACGGAGAGAAAGAAAGATACCAAGAGTGAAAGAAAGAGCAGATAGAGAGAATAACCCCCATCACCCCACCACCCACCCACCCTTACCCACACGTATGCACATACTCGAATCAGAGACTTAAGCAGGAGTAGGCCTCCCTTAATAAGAGTGAAAATTGATTTCTTTCCACTTCCATAAGATGAGATCTAAAGATGATGAAGGTGAGGATTGGGCTGCAGTTCATTATGGAAAATTAGACTACATTCAAGCTAGCGATATATCCAAGCCAGGGTAGATATATCCCTAATATATCTTCCCTGGCTTTATTCAACACTTCTTCACACACACTGAACAAACAGAGGGAGAAATTGAGAGGGGGAGCAGACAGAAGAGGGGCGATGAGGCAGTGGAGGGGAAGACAGGATGTACTGTATCACATAATAAAGCTGAGATAATGAGACTGGAAGACAGAAAGAGAATCAGAGTTTGTGAAAGTTAGGTGGAGGAAGACAGACGGACAATAAAAATAAGGAAATCAGTATAAGTGAGTGCGGGAAAAACGAACAGTTTGCCAACAGGCTCTCTCCCACAGCAGTGAGTATTAGGCGGAGCGGAGGTGAGAATGAGAACATGAGAACAGAGTTAGAGGGGATAACAGGTAGATAGACTGACTGCAGAGAGGAGAATTGAATAGAGCCTAACCTCAGCTAATACCACTGACAGAAATTTATGACAGACCAGCAGAAAACTATAGATCAACTGCAGTAAGGAATCCTTGCGTTGAGTCAAAATAATTGCACCCACAAGACTAAACAGTGGACTGGATTGACAGAAACGAAAGTAATAGTTCGGAGCTGAATCGAAGTGACATTTTACTTAAAGTTCACTGATCCACTGATCCAGGAAATGGAAAAAGAGAAACAAATTTACTGCAACAAGTGAGCAGATTTTCGTAGTTTTTATATGACAGACTAGACCAGGCATTTTTGTTGACTTACTTTTTGAGATGTATCTACCTGAATCAGTCTGTGCATGGCTATGTGTGTACATGCCTGTCATCGTTATGAAACATCTGAACACAGCATTCAGACCGTGATGCCTCTGTTTCTCTCTGTCTCTCCCTCCCTCTCTGTTTCAGGCTGCAGGCTGTCTGTTAATGTGTGAAAGCAGAAGGTGGAAAAGATCAAACCCAACTGACCTGAGAATAGTACTGACACCTTCTCACTCTCTACCACACGCGTCTGTCGGTGCGTGGGCTCATTCATGTGTGTATGCATGAGTGAGAGGGAGAAAGTGGAATATAAAAAGTAACCAGAAAATGTTTGTTTTTTAAAGTCACAACGGAAAGGAAACAAAAATAAGTGAGAAATAGAAACTTTTTGAGTAAAAGTAGACAGCAAAAAGATGGACAGAATAACAAACACCATGAGTGAGAGAGACAGAAAGAGAAATAGTGTGTATATGTGTTAGAGGGAGACAGAGAGAGAGAGGCAGGGAGAGATGGGGGAAGGTGAAAGGTAGAGAACATTTATTATGCTGATGCTTCATCTACAGATACAAATCACATGCTGTTATCACACTAAAGCAAACCCTGCTAGGACCCTACACTTGGATCCATCTCCACCATGACACACACAGATGTGCTAGCGTACAGCAAGAAACCAGAGGTGTGTGTGCGTGTGTGTGTGTGTGTGTGCTCTTAGTGATAGGATTATAAATAGAGCCATGGACAGACTCTGTGAAAGGTGAGAACATCCAGTGGGCATTATCAGGGACAGACCAGCAGGTTTGTGAGTGTGTTTGTGTTTATCAGTATTTGTTTCTCTCTGTAGCTTTTCACGTGTATCTGTGTGTACCAGAGTCTGTGTTTTTGTCTGAATAAATTAATAAGATAGAGAGAAGGGAAAACACGCCTGCATGAATTGTTGGTATTGCACTTTTTTAAGCAGAGCAATACGAGCTGTCACTGCCAAATTCGACTCAAGTTCTGAATTTGTGTTTGAACTCAAAGTCTGCTTCAACTAACATCTAAACTGGTCAAAAGACAGCAGGTTAGTTTCTCACTTACTTTCAACATATTAATATTGTGTATAACAGAACAGCAGAGAGCAGGACATTGTCACATTGTGTCATTATTCTAAATGTACAAAATGCTTCTGTTGTTTCGATTGTTTCTTTCATAATGTATGTGTCTTTATGCATAACAGTTCTGTTAATAATGTTAGTGATACTGTAAATTCACTTCATTAGCCTTTTCAGCACCATGGACAGCGAACATGCATTGCTAAAGTCAAAACAATGAATTGCAGCAAAATAAACCCAAAGGCCACAAACTTAAACAGATAATTAATTATACCAACAGAAGAAGCCAAACATATAACTGGTTAAATGTCCATTTAATAATATATTAATATGTAATATAATTTTTCTGATCACTTACACATTGTAAATGGACCTATTAACTAACACCCCAAACGATGATACCATCTACAGAAACACAGACACATTTTTAAAAACTATAAAGACTATTCCTTTGTTTTCACTTATATACTCATTTATAAAGCACCTACATTCAGTATTATTAACTGAAGTCATCACAGCTGGAATCCAATTAACACACAATTATCCAGGTGGAAACACTACGTCAAGTCAAAATTGTTCACGCACCAATCAGAACCTCAGGACAGATAGATAACAGGGCTGTGGGTCAGTTCACTTGTTTTGGAACAATTGATCCACAAAGACCTGAGCCAGAATAAATGTGATTTCTTTCTTTATGTACAAACTGTACAAAAGTTTTTTTCATTGCTTTATATTGGTATACATGGAAATAATTTAATCGTCCATTGAGGAATTAAACACTTTTACAAAATTATACATATTGTGTGGATATTTTATAATGTGTGTGTATTTTGTTTTGTTTGCCTGGTTTTGAGTGGAGAGTTTGCTTTTGGTGTGGAAGTTAGAAGTTTGTGAAGATAAGAGTGCAGTTAAACACTTGTGTTCCGAGTTGGGAAATGAAGCATATTTTCAAGCAAGTGTCTTCCCAATCAAGAAAAAACTGTAAACTGCCAAATAAACATATTGATGAAATATGATTGAATTTTAATATAAGTGCATATGAATAGCAATGATGATGAAATGAATGTCAAATTAAATTTTAATGCACAAAGTAACACAGGAAATTTTAATTTTCTTTAAGAATTACCAAATGTATTATTAGAGTGTAATAGGATATTAAGTTGTGACTCAGAAATTCCCCCCCGGAGTCGATCCACACAATAGAGCTATGTGAGTTACAGTCAAATGCATTATACATCCACTGTTTAAAATGGCCGCTATGAGCCACCCACATGCTCACTTTTCATTGCTAATGTCTTCATTTCTGCAGCATATTGTATGTCCTGTGTTAAAATACTGTGACTTTGAAAAAGCATTTAAAAGCTAAGGCACCAGCTCAAGGTGAGTCATCTAATCACTTACCATGTTCTTGGGCGGGTGCTACCACTCACAGGAACACACACACACACACACACACACACACACACACACACACACACACACACACACACACACACACACACACACAAAGGCATATAATAACACATAGGTATTAACAGAGGGAAATGTACACACACATGCATTCACACACCCACATTTCCTTCACAAACACACACTTAATATAAGCTCAAGCTCTGGAGTGCCCAGTAGAACAATAGAAGACCTTTACACACCTCTTCTATGTATTTATTATAAAACGTAGGCCCTCAGTTTTGAAAACCAAAACAGCTTGACCTCTCTTCTCCTCTTCGCCCCCTTCCTCCGTTCCTTCCCTCCCTCTTAACTAACTACCTATAGTATGGTTCTCCTCCCCACCACTAGCACCACCACTGGCCCTCCCTCTCTGGGCGAGAGCACATAATTCAGTGTCTAATAAGCCGGGATATGTGACGCCTCACTTTGAGGAGGGGGGACAAGGAGAAAGAGGCAGGGTGAGGAGGGGGGCAGGACTTCATCTTGTCCGCATTCAAAGAGGTGATGCACACCAACTCTGCCCCTCACACACACACTACTACACACACCACTATTATACTCCCTTGCTTCTATTGCGCTCTTTTCTTTACCCTCTCACTGCAGTCATTAACAGGCCAAGCATCACACTTTCCGGCTCTTGACCCCTGGCAAGTGAAAGGTTAAACACCTGAATTGAACTCTACTAGGCAGCATTGGAGATAGTGAGAGGTTTTACTTTTCCCGTTTTTTTTTGTTTTGTTTTGTTTTTGTTTTTGTACATTGTTTTTACATTTTGTTATTTAGATATACTGACAGTAGAAAACAAGAAAACAGTGTTAAATGTATTTTAAAAATGAGAATGGAAAAGGGAAACAAACGGAAGTGATCATAAAGAAAATAGCCAAAGAATGACATGGAAAAACGTGGTATGGAAAAAAAATGAGATAGAAGGAATTAAAAATTAGTAGAAAAATTGAATTCATGGAAGACAGAGTGAGAAAATGGGAAGACCAAACATAAAACAAAGACTATTCATAAAGGAGTTTTGTAAAGGAAATGTGTATATATTGAACTATAATGACTGTACTTCCAATTTAAAAAGGTTCTCTGACATAATTCCTGGCTCTCTGCACTCTTAGCAGGGCCCTGTTAACAGTGTAGGTAACTGTTTTTGTTGATAGTCTATTGGAGTAGAAGAGGTCAGGAGTACATTAGCTGAAATATATCTACTGTCAGAAAGAGAGAGATAGAGCGAGAGAGAGACCCTAGCTGGCAGCAGTGCTGTCTTTTCACCCCTAATTCTTTCCACCTTGTTAGGCACTCTGCCGTGGGCCGGGCAAATATAAACACCCTGGCAGGAGAGACAGGGATAGAGGGAGGCAGTCAAAAGGAGAATGGTAGAAGGGGGGGGGGGGGGGGGGGGGGGAGTGGGGGGGGGGATGAAGAGAGATGAGCAAAATGATGCAAATAAAGGTATGGAGGGAGGGGCACAAAATGAAAAGAATGATGACCAAAATACACACATATAGTATATAATGGTTAGGTAAAAGCAGCAGAAAGAGAAAAGCAGTCGTCTAAAGCTGTATAGAGAATACCATGGGAAAGCGAGTCAGTAGAAATAGATGTTAAGAACAGTTTGGTTGTGGTTTCATATTGTAGTTTTGTTTTTTCATAATCTTAAGTTTTTTAGAATAAATGTCTTCACTTCCAATACATTTTAAAAGTCTAAAATTAAAGATGAATGTTTCCATCTTTCATTAAAGTTTATATAATATTGCTCTCGCTGATGATTGTATTTTTATCTGTAAGCTTGAATGGTTTGATTGACACTCAGTGAAAGCTAATGGTTAAATTATTTATTTTGGATGAGTCAATGCAGAAATCTGTGACACAGAAAGTGTAAAAAAGTGTGAACATAAAAGTCCAACCTCAGTCACTTCTTACAGAATTCATATTAAGATTTAAATTAAATTTCTTTCAAAATGCATATTGTCTGATATCAGTGTGTAACTTTTAAAAGAGTGATTCTTGTTTGCATAAATTACCTTACTCTGACATTATTTGGAAGTGAGACTAAACAAGGCTTTAATTAAATAATTAATGTAAAAAAACAGATCTTAAATGTATCAGAATGCATTCATGACTGATTTCAATCCTTCAATCATTGAATTTGTCATTGGCAATATTCAGGATATGATCTTATTACAATAATATTAATAAAAATAATAATGATAATAATTAGTATTTTGTGATTGTAATTTTTTTCAGACATCCTAATTGTAACTGTCCCAATTCTTCATGAGTTTAATCAGTATAAGTATTTATCTGTATATATATATATATATATATATCAGCCATTATAACTGGACTTCTCTTGATTAGATTATGTGCTTATCCTGCAAATATTAATCAGTTAATTGTGATGATTTTTACATCCAGTCGAACAAAGGCAGATTTCTTGGCAGCATCCTAATAAACAGAGAGAAAGAGACCTCTATGAACCCAGATTTTGTAAAAAAAAAAAAAAAAAAATTAAATTACAAATCTCTCTCTCTCTCTATCTGTCTCTCTTTCTCTCTCTCTCTCTCTCTCTCTCTCTCTCTCTCTCTCATTCTCTTTCTGTGCCACCCGTCGTTGCCCCCTGGTCATGTGCTGGTTGTCGTGCAGACTTCGGCAGTATCGCCGTGGCGACAGAGACAGGAGCAGATGTGACTCTGGTTGCCGGGCGTTTGGCAGGAGCACTCATCGTCACAGTGATGGAAATGCAGCTGGACGGCACATCATCTGTAGCTTTGTGCGGAAAGGGGTGTGTACATGTGGATGTGTGTGTGTGTGAGTGTGTGTGCTGGTTGAGGGGAGGGGGGATTGGCATTGGGCGAACTCCCCTCACCCACTAGCACACACACACACACACACACACCCTCACACAGAGTGACCCCACGTACCCTGGAGGGACTGCAAGTGCACAGCCAGTAACCAGACAAGACGCAGGTTGATGTGTGTGTATGTGTGTGCTCTAACCAGGCAGCAAAAAGTGCTGTCAAACATACAAGATGTTTTTTTTCCTCCCTCAATCGCTCTCTCTCCTCTATATTTCTTGAGGTATTTTCTTCTATTTTGGTCTCTCTGTCTGCTAAGTTGGAGACAAATGGCTGTTTGGGGGCTAAATGTTTGAACTTGAGCAAGGAGACCCAAATTGACACACTTAAGGAAAACTGAGTCCTGAGGATAGCAGAGAGAGAGAGAGACAGTGGGGGGAAGAGAGAGATTACAGATGGAGGCATTACTCAAGACATCTGTAATGTGTACACACCACCAAAGAAAACAAACATAAGAACTGGCCAGTGGACATAAACTGCTGCTGTGCTCATCACTGCATGCAATCTCTCCATTTCCCCCAGCAAACCTCTTTCTCTGGCTGAATTTTATTGTCACACCTCCAAGTTTTAACCTCTAACTTTTAGGAATACCAATAAATACACAGTGATGAAAGGATGGGGGGGAAAATGGAAGAAACCAAATATTTCAGGTTGCAGAATTCTCAAAAATGTTGGCATTTGGTTAATGATTTAAAATGCACAAGTAAACTCATGTCCATGTCTTCCTGTGTGTGCTTGTATGTGTTTGACTATGAATGTTTCCTTATGACATACTTTGTGCATGTGTCTATGTGTGTGTTAAAGAGAACAAGATGCAAGAGTATGCTGATGTGCAAATGTGGAGCCGTGTGTGCCATCCTATTCATGAGTGTGTGTGTGTGTGTGTGTGTGTGTGTGTGTGTGTGTGTGTGTGTGTGTGTGTGTGTGTGTGTGTGTGTGTGTGTGTGTGTGTGTGTGTGTGTGTGTGTGTGTGTGTGTGTGTGTGCCTGTCAGGGGTGTGCACCACAGCGGTTTGGCAGTGGTCTGACATTTCCTGCTCTGACATCTTGTCTCAGTTCATCTCCCGTGCCAGTGGCTGGACGGAAGCCCTGGAGGGACACACTAGCACCAGCGACGCAAACTTGTCTTTTTGTCAGCACCAGTGAAGAGCTCTACAGTACATTAGTCACAGACACACACACGCACACACAGATGCACACAGACTGTACATACATGTTTTTCTCCATACTCCTGCTTTTTGATGTTAAATGACACAGTTACTATGAAGTGCAGACTGTCTGCTTTAATTTGTGGTTATTACAGTAAATGACAGATTTGATAAACAGCTAAAAAAACTTTAAAAAGAAATTTCTTCCCACTTCAGTGTGCTTTTTTTAATATTTGAAGGATGTTCATTCATGTTTTAAGGTTCTGTCCCCACAGCCCCCATCTACAAGAGAGTATTAGAAACAGCTCTCAGTATAATAAGGTTAAGGTGACTACACCCTCAAAAATGACTACAGAGATGATTAAACATGTAAATGTGGTACAGATGGATAAATGAGATGACTCACCAAGCTGAAAAGTTCATGGCTGAGTGGAAAAACTCTAGCTGAGCAAGTAGTGATGGAACAATATATGGCAGCATTGGTGCATGACAGGTGCTTAGAGGCTCTAATGATGATTGTATAGAAAAGTCAAAACTAAAAATACTGGACAGATTTAAATTTTGACCTGATGATAGTGCTTGATAAGTACATAAGTCTGCATCCATTTGTCTGCACCAAATTGTATGGTAATCCAGCCAACAATTATCAAGACATTTCACCCTGAACCACAAATGTATTTGTCACACAGAAAAAAGTCAGGAGAACACTAAAGTTATCAGGATTCATCTTCTGCAGAACACAATTGCCTTTACCAAAATCTCTGCCAATCCATCTTCTCGATGTTGAGATGTTTTATTGAATAAGTTAAAATTTTGACCTGCTGGTAAGATGGCAAGTCAAGGGATTAATGAAGTCATAAACAATCATCCTACATGACAATAAATGTCTACAAAATGTCATGTCAATTCATCCAATAGTTGCTGAGATATTTTAGTATGAACCAAAGTGGCGGTCCAAATCAGCAAAACCTAATGGAAAAGTAGATTTGAATGATAAATCAGCACATCACAGGTCATTCACAAACCCAGGCAAGGGCTGATAGTCAAAAAGCAGCCATTCGTTTTCAATGTCTGTTTCACATTCCCAGGTCTGTTTTCTTTTCTGTGTTTGTAGACTGTTACATTATCCTCAAATTAATTCCCCTATAATCCCTTTTGCCCTGTCACATCAAGATAGATTTGAGTCACAGCACCGGTCCAAAAGCAAAGTCTGAATCATGTGGTGTCACATCAGTATTGGAAAAGTCAAGTCAAAACTCTCACACTACTGCCATCTTACCAGGCTTACTGTCCTCAGTTATCCCGCCTCCTCTCCCAGGCTCTGCCATCTCTACCTCTGTTTCCCTGAGTCTCCTACAATCTTTACAAGGCTCTGGAGAGCTTTGACATTCCTAAATGAAAAGGCCCTCTCTGCAGCACTGCAACAGCTGACGATTTATGACAACGAAGCCTCGCTGGAATCTTAGCTGCTGTCAGACAGCATAATGATGTTTTGATATAAAGATGATTGGTGGGGCTGCATGCGCCGCACTGTGCACAAGGCCTGTGTGTGTGTGTGTGTGTGTGTGTATGTGTGTGTGTGTGTGTGTGTGTGTGTGTATGTGAGTATGTGTATATGTGTGTGTGCAAGTGGGATCGGGTGATTTAAGTTGGACACTCATGTGTCATTTACTTGTTGTTGTCTATTGTTTAGCTGTTTATGCCTCTGGTTGCTGTTTTTTTAATATTTTTTTTTTCTCAACTTGACATCCACTAGGCTCCCGTCTCTCTCTCTCTCTCTCTCTCTCTCTCTCTCTCTCTCTCTCTCTCTCTCTCTCTCTCTCTCTCTCTCTCTCTCTCTCTCTCTCTCTCTCTCTCTCTCTCTCTCTCCCAATCTTTCTCTCTCTCTTACTGTGTAGTTTTCCCACCTTTGATTCTCTGTCTCTCTCTATTCTCATGTTTCCTCTCTTTGTTTTTCTGTCCTTTTCTCTGTTTTGTTTTGGATCATCCACCTCTATTGCTGCCCACCTACTGTGTTTCTCTTCTCTTTTTGTTATTTCAGAAGAAGTCATTTTTAACTTCCTTTTCTTCTTCCCGCTTTTCTTTCCCTACTTCCCTCAAAACTCCCCAAACACACATGCTCACACACCTCCCCCAGCCCCCCTCATTGGTGACAGGCGTATAGTTTGCTATAGTTTCTATTAAAGGACCATTGCATGCTTGAGGGCCTCCACAGATTGGTTACATTTTGTTCGGCAGGGCATTAGTGGGCCCCATCGAAGGGCCCCATCATCATCAGTGTGTCTGCCATCTTCCGGCGGTGATCTATGATTCGCCCATCAGACGTACATAAATCAGGCCGCTAAAAGGATTTCTACTCTACCCCTCAACCCCCCACTCCTGTTAAATTTATGCTGCCGTAAAAGAAAGGAAAATTAGTCATTGAGGAGCCCCCCTCTTTCTCCATCTCTTCCTCCCTCTCTCCATGCGAAGTGTAGCAGTAAAAAAAAAAGAGGAAACACAGGGCGAACAATCGCATGCGGCGCCCATCATCCTCTCCTCTCCTTCCTCCTCCCCCTCCTCTTCTCTCTAATATCATCATTATCAGAATCGTAAAGCGAAAAATAACATGCCAGAGGAAAAAATAAGAGAAGGTTTTGAGAGGGGTGAATGTATTACTTCCAACCTCTAATCCCTATTCTTTTTCCCCTTCCTCTCTCCAATCATTTTTTTCTCTGCCTCTCACACACACATTCAACTCTCTCTACTTGAATATGAGAGGGGTTAATAATTAGTCCACAATATTCAAGTGTGTATGATGTTGCACATACAAGGTTGCATGTGTGTGTGCCTGCTTACAAACATCTTTTTTTGGGGAGGGGGATTTTTTTGCACTGTGCATGCACTCGGTGAGTGTGTTTGCGGGTGTATGTGTTTGTGTGTCTCCACTGTTGAATGCAAATCAGTGAGTCGCCCAAGCAGAACGCCTTTCAAATCCCATCGCCACTCTGCTCTGCCCTTCCACTCCCAGAATGCAGTGCAGTAAGGCAGACAGGTAAGGAGTACGGGCAGCGCGTTGTCGTGGGTGACTGGTTATGGTATTGGCCCACAATCTACTCATTAACTTCCTGCTTTCCTCTCTGTCTATCACCACTGTCACTCGATGAAAGGTTGGTCTGTCTGTCTCTACGTATTGTTGTGTATGTATAAATATGTCTGCCTGTCCATCAGTTTCATCTCTATCCTCTACTGGTCTTTTCATGCCGTTCTATGGCTTCTTGTCCCACTTGCTCTGTTTCCTCCCTTGTCTTTTCTGTCTCCAGCTTGTTTTAGTAATCTTAGCTACTCTCAGTAGTTCATATCAGAGGCATATTCATAAGCCTTTGCATATTCTTCTGAGCTCTGAGCTTCATTACTGGTGTCACAGCTGTTCTGTCACATCCAACAAGGAGAGAGTACAGAAATTAAACTAGATGAGAATGCAGTTTTATTACAGATGCAGCTATTTCAAAAACTCATCCTGGTGACGCAACAGACTGCTCACCAGCTTCATGTCATATAAATTCAAGATTTCTTGTCATTTTCATTATGCACTTCCATACATAAGAAAATGAAATATTGTTTCCCTTTTTGTTTTTTGTTTTTCTTATGTGATGGGGACTGAAGCCAGGATGGCAAAAAGCAGTTCCATGTGTAGTTTAGCAACATCTGAAAATGTAATTTTCGAAAAATTTGCAAAAACCTACTATACAGTAAATTGTATTTTTGTGCAGAAAAGAGGCCATGCTGTATGATGAAAATCATGCAACAGGTTACTCCAATTAAGGAATTTAACTGGGAAAAAGTGTGTGTGTGTGTGTGTGTGTGTGTGTGTGTGTGTGTGTGTGTGTGTGTGTGTGTGTGTGTGTGTGTGTGTGTGTGTGTGTGTGTGTGTGTGTGTGTGTGTGTGTGTGTGTGTGTGTGTGTGTGTGCCTGCGGCTGTGCGCGCGCAAACATCAATAGATCCACTGCAAGATCCAAATTGCTTAACAAGCTGCCAATTAGGCCTGCAGTGAGCTGGCTGGTTCAACACACTAACAAACACACACAATTGTCATTTCTAGCGCCAATTACACAAGTCAATTACTCTCCCACAGTGTATATGTATGATTTTGTGTTGTGTGTAGTGGGCCTGTTATGAGGCTGTCGATACATTAAATAGTAAACTTTTATGTACTGCAACAAAATCTAAATTTAAACAATTAAGCCATATAGAAAATGAATGAATGAATGAATGAAAGAAAGAAAGAATGAATTTTTAATTTGCAGTGCAGTTGTGTGTTGATTCTATGTGACATAATAAACGTACTGTTATTTAAAATGTGTTTAACAGAAAAAGAAAAAAGTCGGTAGTTCAGTGTTTTTCACTGGCTGCTTGATTTGGGTTATTTTGAAAGTAAAGAAAATTGTTTAAGAAGCACCTGGCTACACTGCTTCCACATCCCTCTCAACACGATGCCAAGTTAAGTAAACTGAATACAATACTGCAAATCGATGGATAATAGGTGAATAATGGGTAATGATATAGGTTCTTAAGTGACATTTTCACGCAGTCAATAATTTCTTCTGCATCATTTTGGGTAATCAATGATAATTTAGAGTGGCAAGGTGTCTTATTGTATTCACCAAGCACCAAATGACAGTTTGTCCTCTTTTATCCTCTCCCGTATTTGCTGCAACTCGTTACTGCATAACATGCACTTACAAGGCCATCTATTAAAAATGCCATTAAATAATCAATAATCTTTAGAATAATTTGATGTGCTTTTAGATCTTATTGTGTTACTGACATTTTGCAGAGCACAGGAAAGGCTTTAGATCCTGCATCAACACTATGATACATTTGACATTAATATTCTTTATTCCTGTGACATTCAATATAACAAGAAAGAAAATTGGAATTAATCTATTATGTGCAATAATTATTCCCTCATATGTTATCATATGTTATAATATGTTAGATACTGTATGTTATCACATATGTCAGTTTCACTAAAGTTATGGGGAATGCTACACAATTACAATTATGGCAACCAGGTAAGAAATATGGTCTGGTTAAAATAATTATTTATTCATTATCATAAAAAGGGATTTGTTTTTAACTTCATACGTTTGTTTGCATCCACTGGTTGTGTCATAGACAACATAGATTTGTTTCATTAAACAATTCACTGGAGAACATTTTTGAGGGAGAAAAAAAAGAAAATGGACAGAATTAAATGACTGACTTCTACTGAAAAACGTTCTTATGGCTGTTCAGCTTGAGAAATTTCCACCATGCCTCCTTTTTGATATATCGTTATTGTCATTATTATCATGTCTGCTGCAGTACAAAGGTACAGACTGGCAGCTTTTGTCACCACGGCTGCACCTTTTAGGTGAGAGTGAGCGAGAGAGCAGTGTTAACTTATGTCAAGGCTCTTTGAATCAAGACAAGGAGAATGAGACAGGGAGAGGGAAAAGGCTGCTCCTCTACTACTTGTAGTAATCCTGTCTTTGTATGACGCTAATCATATGTAAATCCGCGTTGTAAAGTGATTTGGTTTTCCTCGTGTTTGAAATAATTATACAGGCTGCGCTTATGGAGGAAAACCTCTTCAGTTTCAATTGGAACATGGATTTTCTGTTGTCACTGCAGAAGAGTATACTGGCTGGTGTCTTAATCCACCAGACCTGCTTGTTTACCAACAACAAGAGAATAATATCATTGTCATTGTCAGACACACTTATTGTTCATTTGACTCAATCAGGTTTGGGAAGGTTACTTTGAAAATGTAGTTCATTGCAGAATACTGATTACCTGCTTAATACCAGCTTATTTCAACTCCACTTTCTGATTACTTTTCCACTTACTTTGGAACTGCTCTTTAATCTGTAAAATTAATGGATATTTATCTTAGAACATACCACTGTACTGTAAAATCAAACTATGAATGCATACGAATATAGTGTAAATAATATATAAGCCATTCCCTAACCAGGAGCAGCAACTTGAGCTGTTGATGAGTCTACTGAAATATAGAACTGATACAATAAAATACAGTGAAACTTTTGAAAAAACCCTTAACTATCAGAACACAGTAGAAAATAACAGACCATAAAGCTATCAGACAACAGTACTAAAAAATAATGAGCAAAATTCTCAACATATTGTGGGGTGATACAGGTGGGAAAGTATATAAATACTCTCATGAACTCATTTGCTTGCATTTGCATTTACAAATGTAACAAATGTCATACATAAGTGAACATGACCATTTAAATAAGAATGAATCTGCTTATAAAAGATGAAAATGTTTATTATACAACAAAACAAACAACAAACAAAACACTTTATATTCTGTGTAGCTTTTGTAGCTTGAGTTTGTATGTGTGAGTGAGTATGAATATGTCAGTTTCTGTGTGTTTCAGTCTTGCCTAGCCAACAGAGGATGAAAGTTTTGTCAAAATGTGTTTTTGTGTCAGTGCATGTGGGTGTATGTGTGTGTGTGTGTGTGTGTGTGTGTGTGTGTGTGTGTGTGTGTGTGTGTGTGTGTGTGTGTGTGTGTGTGTGTGTGTGTGTGTGTGTGTGTGTGTGTGTGTGTGTGTGTGTGCATTTGTGTGTTTCTAGACTGTGAATTGGTTTTGTGTGGGCACCGTATTAAATGTAACACCCACGGCCCGAAGCCGACAGGATCCTTTTACACCTTGCGATAGAGAACTGACTCTGACATGGAGCTGCATTTGAGTTTTTTGTGTGTGTGTGTGTGTGTGTGTGTGTGTGTGTGTGTGTGTGTGTGTGTGTGTGTGTGTGTGTGTGTGTGTGTGTGTGTGTGTGTGTGTGTGTGTGTGTGTGTGTGTGTGTGTGTGTGTGTGTGTGTGTGTCTGAGCATGTCTGCCTATAAGAGTGTGAATTCATAAGAAAAAAGAAAGTAGGAAAAGAGAAAGGGAAGTAAATGAAAGAAAAAGATCCATGATAAACACTTATGTAGATGGTTATTATGTCACAAAAGAAATAAAGAGACAACAAAGGAGAAGGGATGAGGAAAAAATTAACCAGCTATGAAAGAAGAAGCAGAAACTTGACAACAAAATCTGAAAAAGTAGAGCAGTTTGAAGAAAAGAAAGATGAAACTAGAGGCAAAATGAACGGCCAGAGTAAAATGAACAACAGGAAAGATGGTGCAAAAAGTAATACAATAACCCATCAGAGGAGATGAAGAAGCTGGAAAGTATAACATGTGGAAAAGGTAAAGAAAGTTGTGCTAAAATATTTACAGTGTACAGACAAGGACATATTTTGATCACCATCTCTGAATCCTGTCCAGTATGCCTTTCTCTGCTGCCCAGGACACACACACTGTACAACCACACTGTCTCATACACACACACACACACAGGAAGAATGAGAAAACATTAGATAGCATTAGAGGACAGTATAAAACAAGGGATACCAGAGAAAGAATAGACAGAGGGTATGAAGGGAAGGAATGCAGAGATTGTGCGTGGGGTTGTGTCAGCGGTGTAGAAATGGCAGAAGTGGGAAGCCAGGTTGATACACATTAAAACACACACACACACTCACAGGGTGTGGCTTTTATTTACCTGCAAGAAAAAGGCTTATCTGGCCCACAGCTGTGAGGCTAAAGAGAGGTCTGACCTAGCCCCTCTTCGCTCCTCTCTGCTCCTTTTTCTCCTCCTCCTCCTTTCCTCTCACCTCTTCCCCCGTGGCTTAAGTGTGTGCATGTATGTGTGTGTGTGTGTGTGAGTGTGTGTTTGCTCGGTAACACACTAAGGGCTCTAACCTGCGACCTGAAGTATATGGCACGTAGAAATGATTCACAATCTTCTCTGTGTGGCGCTGTTGAAAGGTTTTGTCTTTTACAACTTAGTTCAAGGAGAAAAGATTTCACTCCACTGAAACAACTGTGGGCAACAGAAATGTGGCTGAGACAATATTTCCCATCGGCTCTTATGTTGTCAAACAAAGGATTTTCAGACAACAGGTGGTTTTCTATCAAACCAATTGAAACTAATACTTTGGCCTTACATCTCAGTGAAAATAACAATCATTATGTTGCTGGTAAATCATTCACTCCCATGTGATACATACACTTAGATGGGACCTCATTTTGGTGGGTGCATGCTTTTTTCATTATCTTAAAATGCTAAATTTGTTTCTATGTTTTTGAGTAAGCCATCAAACACAGCACACTTGTCACACATATGTGCAGGAGCTGTACAGCAAGAATAAAGTTACATGCAAATGAGGTAGCACAAGTTATATTAGAAGAATATTTTTATGAAAACTGATTCTTTGATGCTAAGATGAGGCATATGTCTGAGTGTGAGTCTGTCTGGCATTGTCACTTTGTTTTTTTGTAAATCCATCAACAACCACGGACAAAAAAGTGCGGTTGATATGCATATTTATTGGATGGTAATGGTGAAAATACTTTCATTTTTCATAATCCAAACAGCATGCACAAAATAACACCATTCTGCTGTAAAAGAAAAAAGAAAACTACGCAAAGCTCTTTGTGTCGGTTCACATCAAACTGGTAAGTTATAAATCATCTTGCAAAATTATCAAGGTTATTGAAGACGGAGACAGTTAACTGAAGGCCAACAGGCATAAGGTGATAAGACAAGCCAGTTGGTTGAATTCTGTCAGATGGAGTGTGTGCAACTGTTTGTTATTTCTCAACCTGTTGCTCTAAAAGCCTGCATTTCCATCACCCATTGTAACTCACAAGTTACTGCTGCTTCTGTGTGTGTGAGGGCCTCCACTCAAATGAGAATTAATTTTCTCTCCAAGACACTCAAACTTCTACTAGACTTCAGGCGTATTCTCTCACTAACAAGAAGGGAACCAACACAATAAATGAACTTCTTCAGACTTAATTAGACCAATTTAGGTCTTTATTTTGACCTTAAATGACTCAGTGTAAAGGAATTTTTATACCACACAAAAATATATTTAAAGAGCATTAATGATTAGGAAAGTCTTATTAGGCAAAATTACACAGTGTTGTTTGAACACTGGTTTTCAAATATATAACCTTAGTAAAACAAAATTAAAAGAAAAACAAAATATAAGACAGAAAAAATTAAATGCAGTAATACAAGGGGAAAGTAAGAAACATTATATGAAAGGAAGAAACAAAACAATGTTCAAGTTTTGAGTTACTGTCAACTCTGTCACTCTGCTTCTTTGTGGCCTTTATTCCTTTTCTTTTCATTTCATGTTTCTCTTTCTCTGTGTCTGACTGTAGGAGCAATTGTGTGGCCGGCAGTGACAGATGTGCTGTATCGCTGCTTCTCTTCATGAAAAGAAAAAAAAATCATGTCTTGTCCTCCACATGTCTGCTCTCTTTTTAGAGCTACTGGGGTCCTGGCCCCATTACACTGATTTACACACACTCTCTCCCTTTTTGTCTCTCTCTGTGTCTCTCCAAGTTAATAGCAGAATGCAGATGAGCACTTTTTCACAAGGAGCCGACTGACTGTGTGAGGCATATATATATATGTGCGTGTGTGTGCGTGTGTGTGAGTCCTTCTGGCCGAGGGGATGAGAGGGTAGTGACAGGGGTCTTGACATGCTAAAGAGGCAGAGTAAATGGGTTTTTCTAAAGCAGTAGAGGAAATATCACCGTTTTATACCAGGCCAATTTATGTCCCCTTATCTCTTCCTCAAACATGTCACTTTAGCTACTGCTGAATGGTAATTACCACTCTCTCAACACTCAGTCACTCTCTAACACACACACACACACACACACACACACACACACACACACACACACACATTTACAGAAGTGGACACATATTTAAGAACACATTCAAGTGCACACATAAAGATAGATGAATAAGTACACTCATGCACATTCTGGGTAGATAAATGTTGTCTATGCGAATAACACACACACATTGTTACTTTGTTTTGGGGGTTACTGTAAGCACACATACACACACACACACACACATGCACACATACACACACACTAGTCTTAGTGCAAAAAAAATGTGACCATACAGACACACATTATTACTGTAGGGAAAAAACGTATGTATTTGGACAGATTGTAATGTTTTGAGGTTCATCTCGCTCTCTCTCTCTCTCTCTCTCTCTCTCTCTCTCTCTCTCTCTCTCTCTCTCTCTCTCTCTCTCTCTCTCTCTCTCTCTCTCTCTCGCTCTCTCTCTCTCTATCTCTCTCTCTGTGTGTGTGTGTGTGTGTGTGTGTGTGTGTGTGTGTGTGCGCGCACATGTGCGTGCATTCGTGTGTATGTCAGACATGCTGTGAAGTCTGCTTCATTCGTTTCAGATGGCCTCACCAATCCGTTAATCCACATAAATAACCATTCATGAAAGACACACACACATACACACACACACACACACATACACACACACAAACATCATTAACACACACTCACACACACACACACACACAGAGAAAGGATAAATAGCCATTTATGCTCATCTCATTCTAATTCTGATGGCCCTCCCTACCCCATAAACTGTCTCAGGAATTGGATCGCCCTAGGCAGATTATGATTATGGTTATCAAAAAATCACATCACAGATTGCCCCGGCGCTTTCTCTTCCGCTCTTTGTTTTTTTCTCTGTCTATCTCTGTGTGTTTGTGCTCTTGCTGAAGCCGTTTCTGTCCAAAAAGTCAACTGCTGACGGAAGAAAATACAAAATCAGATTTTACCATCAAGTTTCATACATTCAACTCTAAGCAGGCTTGTCAGTTGACCATTCCAGCCTTAGAGATGAGAAATTTTGATTAAATGTGGTCTGATACAGTCACTTAGGGGGAAAGAAACCTCAAATTCTGACAGTGGTTTACAGATTGGGTTTGACTGGAAATGGAAATCCTCACTGTGCTGATGAAAAATAGCATAACACTGCTCTAAGAAGTTTTGGCCTTATTCCACCTGCCACATACAGGACGACAGGAGAGGCATCCTGTTCCTCTACCTCTCACTTTTCACACAGCAGATGAGTTTGCATCTCCATTAGCGGGCCAGGTCAAGTTAATACTAAACACACCTAATGCTGCCTACATAAATAAGGTCTTAATGAGGTTCTGCAAGCTGATTAGCCAGCAGCTATTCAGTACTTAACAGCCAGTAGCACACCAGATCAGTGATGTTGGCCATGTGTTTAGCATGTTTACTCGTTTTTTTTTTTTGCTTGGATGCACCACAGATCTTGAATGGATAGAACGGCTATTCATATGCAATCAATAATTTTGAGTGGTAATTAAGAAGTGCTTCTGCAGCCTTAATGTGGGAGTTTGTGTCAATGCTGCTTTAAAGCATATTTTACGACACAAAAGGCATAACGTGTTTTCAGTCATGTGAACCAGGAATATCATGTGCTTATGAAAGATACATAAAGAGCTCTGAATGATAATATTAATACAATTAATGAGTACACTCCACTAAAGTCATGCCTAATATTAGTTCAGAAAAAATTATTATTCATATGGTTTACATAGAGAGAGGTGTCACATACTGTAAATGTGTACCACAACCTATAAATATTGGTCATTTCCCATCTCAATTTTGAACAGTTACCTTATAAATATATATATATATATATATATATATATATATATATATATATATATATATATATATATATATATATATATATATATATATATATAGTGACTGGATGTAAACTGTCCAATCACTTTTTAAGAAAGGCCAAGCTTCAGCGACTTTTGTAGTATAGAATAACTTTATTGTTAGACCAACTTGTTTTGGCCTTCTTCAGGTACATCATAAAACACATTACAACCCGTATTTAAACAGGGTAGTCAAAAAGCAGGAAAAAAAGATAAAAAAATAACCAATTATGTGACATGTATCAGCCAATGGAGTAGTAGGTGAAGTTGTGCCAGAAAGCTCTACTCTACTTATAATCACTTTGTAAGCATACATATCTGAATAGACAAACCTTTTATTGTACATTTATCTTATCAATTTCAGGATTAATTCATATAAAAAATAATGCACAAATTGTGTAACCTAATATTTGATTTGTGTCTGGACCTGGAACAGTCTGTTTTCTCCAGTTTGGACACATTTCTCTTCAGTTAGTATGTTCCTGTGTATGTCAGTGTTTATTTGTGTCTGTGGGTGCCAGTGTGTTTGTCTCTGCCTGTGCATAAGGATGCATGAGTGTGTGTTGAAAAGACTCTGCTGTTATGTGTGTGCGTGTGTGTGTGTAGTTGTGGCCCGTGGTAATGTGTGCCCTTCCTGACCTTGAGAACAGAGCGCTGGGTTGTCAGTCTGAGAGCTATAGCTAATGCTAATGCAGAGAGAATAGCCTCATAAAGTGCAGCTCTCTCTCATCCACCGTGGTTTGAAGTCTTTCACTTACTGTGAGGAAGAGCTGTCCAATGTCTCTTTTTGTTTCATTCAATATCTTTCTCTCACTCTTTATTCTCTGTTTTCCTGTAACTTTGTTGAATGTCTCTTTTCTCTCCCTCTGTCTTCTTCAGTTTCAATCCCTGTCTCTACGTAATCTCCCCTTTGTCTTTCTGTCAGTTTCTTTCTTTTGTTTCCTCAGTCTGTCCTCTATTGACCCTGTTGAGTGTCTTGTCTTTCTTTCTCTGTTTTACTTTTTAACCCTAACTTTCTATTAAATCTGTTATATTTCCTTGTATAGACAATCCAATTCACTTTTGTGTCCTTGTGTGTACATGCATGGAAAGCAGAATCACAAATTCCCTGTGAGTGCCATTATTTGCTATTCCTAGAAATGTGATTTCAAGTATCCAAGTGGAGGCTTCTATTCTTTTAATTTTCATGCCTTTCATTTTCTGTTTTCCCACATTTTTCTGTCTACGTTGTCCTGATGTTGGATTTTCTTTTCTAGCTCACTGCCTAATTTGGTGACATGTCTCTGTCCTCATATGCTCCCAAAGAGAATATGCTCTCAATTTTACTTTGACATTAATTTGTCTCTTTAAAAGTTCTCATTCTGCCTCTTATTCAGCTTTTTTAAACTGCATCTCCCTCATTTCTCATTGCTGCATCAATTCAGTCACATTCTCTTCTGAAAGCTTTTTTTCTGTCTTCCCTTCTCTGTGTGCTTTATTACACATAATATTCTTTACAAACATTTCCAAAATGTTAAGAGATGATAATGTACAGACTGTAGACCTGGTGAAGAATTGATTCCATATTAGCGTGCTGAGAAAAAAAAAATCAATTCAATCATTCTACTCATTCTTGTATTCTTCCTGGATTCATTCTTTCTTTATTTGTCTCCACCCCTGTGTGTCTCTTGTTACCAAAGCTGTAATTGCTCCTCTCTGCTTTGTGTTATTGCTCCTGGTCTTTTACACAGTTTGACACCAGGAGACACAATGCACACACTTCAGAATAGAAGAACTGTAGAATTAAACTACAGCTGAAAAACCATTGATTCCTGAGTTGTGAGGAAGAGAGAGAGAGAGAGAGAGAGAGAGAGAGAGAGAGAGAGAGAGAGAGAGAGAGAGAGAAGAGAGAGAGAGAGAGAGAGAGAGAGAGAGTGTGTGTGTAATAGAATATCAGAGAGAAAGAAAGATGCCATATTGTGAGTGGGTATGCCCAGCAATCCTGTTAAAGACTACGTCTATGTTCTCATTCTGTTTGATTGTATTTTCAGAGCAGCCAGACTGTCTTTCACTGAGAAACTCAAAATTTAATTTGGGCCCATTGTTTAGACTGCTTCAAATCCACAATCCTTAATTGTATGAAATGTGCTAAAGCCTTGATCCGTGATTGTGCCAGCGAGTCAAATTATCTGGCCTGACCTGGCTTGGTTTTGTAAGGCTAAACTCCATCTACTGAAATAAAAAGGAGACTTGAGGCGTGTGTGTATATCATTAAATGCAGCTATTATGGTGAGATAATACTACTGGCACTCGTGTGGTGTCTGCATATTGTGCATCGCCATGAGCCTGTAAGTCAGGCACAGTAAAGTGCTGATAACTTTGGAGTGACATTGAACAAAATCTGTATAAAACTCATGAAAGTGCCTGCTGGTTTTTGATATCCTATTGAATCTGATATCATTAATTAATTTGAATTATTGTTGTTTTCTAAAGACAGTTTTATAGCATTTCTGCTGTGACAGATAGTGTTGAGTAGAGAGTGACAGGAAATATAGAGAGGACAGTGGGGGTGGCATGCACTTAAAAGCTGTAAGGCTTTCAAACTCTTGAAAAGCCTTGAAACAGTTTTATGGCACCTGTCTCCTGATCAAGAAAATTCATGTAACTGAGACTTTTGACTAAAGAGAGAAAAGTGGACAAGGGATGAAGTGTCCACTGAATTTGGCTATTCTTAGATATATTTTTATTGAAACAGATCTTAATATGGACACTTTTGTACTTTTAAAAAGCCAGTCTGAATTAGCTGATGCACAATTTGTTTTACAATATTTACCCAAACATTTTCTGTTCATGTGTCCAGATATGCTAGAGTTCTGAGACAAAGTATTACTTATTATTAAAGTAGCCATTATGCTCATTTTGATTTTATCATCATCTGTGACTGTGTGTGTGTGTGTGTGTGTGTGTGTGTGTGTGTGTGTGTGTGTGTGTGTGTGTGTGTGTGTGTGTGTGTACAGTTGTGTGTTTGTGCATGTGTTTCTTGACGTGATGATAGTGGACAAAGTGCTGGGAGCTTGAGCTGTCAACCTGTCACACACTGACAGATATGCTGCTCGTACACCGTCCAGGCGACGCCACATGGATGCACACATTGCTTGTGTTTGTGTGTGTGTGTGTGTCTGCGAGTATGTATTGGTCATATGCAGTCTAGGCATCGCCAGAATACCTAAGCATGTAGTTTATACCCAAACTCCTGTATGTGTGTCAAAGTAAGAAAACACGGTGACAGATAAGGCCTTTGATATATTGTCTTTTAGGAATTTTTTTCAATCTCATTTTCAGTTTACTTGGCCTGATATTTCACAATGTCAGTACACAGAAAGAAAGAACTACAACAGAGGTCATGAAATTGTACCCTAAAATATTGCAAAAATGATCGATCGATCGATCGATCTATCTATCTATCTATCTATCTATCTATCTATCTATCTATCTATCTATCTATCTATCTATCTATCTATCTATCTATCTATCTATCTATCTATCTATCTATCTATCTATCTATCTATCTATCTATCGCCAGATAAACAAAAAATTAATTGAATTAATTAGAGACACACTCAGTACGTCAGACCCACATATATATATATATATATATATATATATATACACACACACACACAACACACACACAGATACACACACACTAGTCCCTGATCTCATGTATGTCCAGTAGGCTGACAACACGCTGATTTCCCTTTGGCTGAACCCTCAGAGCTGAGGATTCAGGGTAGAGCCAGGATTACCAAATGTCCAGAGTGTGTGTGTGTGCGTGTGTGTGTGTGTGTGTGTGTGTGTGTGTGTGTGTGTGTGTGTGTGTGTGTGTGTGTGTGTGTGTGCGTGTGTGTCTATTTGCACGGGAAATGTATTTTTGTCAATATTACTCTGTGCATGCAACATCTTGCTGCATAAGAATGTTCATGTTTCTAGTGTCTGTTCCCAGTGGTTATTATAGTGTGTTCATTACGTGTGTTTGCTTCCACTTGCACTTGTGTGTACGTGTGTGTGTGTGTGTGTGTGTGTGTGTGTGTGTGTGTGTGTGTGTGTGTGTGTGTGTGTGTGTGTGTGTGTGTGTATGTGTGTGTGTGTGTGTGCGTGCGTATGGGTGCGTGTGTGTGTGTGTGCTGGCAGAACAGATGGCATCGGGCTGAGAGACCCAGTGTGAGGTGAGACATCTCCCACTGAACTCTTATACGCACACACACATTTGCAAAGATCCATCATTAATATCATTATCATAATACTCTCAGTGCGACGCAGCCTGTCTGTCACAAATATGATCACTCCTATCATTCTCACTGTTTCACTGTAATTATTTAACCACCTCGGTGTAAGGAATCATCCGTGCCATCATTTGTACCTGCCACAGCATTGTAAAAATAATTTGGTATTATCATTAATAATTGGCCTTTTAGTATAATTAATCATTCAGTGCTTTAATTTACAGTATTTCCATTTTAATAGTTGAAGGTATATTGCCATCAGCCTGCCTGAGGCAATAATAAATAACCAAACACAGAGAGCTAATATGCAACATTTAATATATTTACTTAACCAATACATGCATATAATGTAGATATAGGTAGGTAGTTGTTTTTTTCATTCATACAGTAAATGCATATATGAATTATCATTTCTTCATCACTGATAGAGTCACAAAGTGTATTTTTATGCTAAATGTAGATGGCAATTTTATTTCAAAAACTCATACAGTAGTGGACACTTCTGTACAATCTTATTGACGATTTGAGTGCCGTTGCCACGTCTTCTTGTGTGTCAAGTCACACTGTGTCAATTATATCACACGTAACTCAAGTGACTAACCTGCTTAACTGGGGTCAGTGGAATTTGACCTCTTCCTGTCTGCCATGTACTTCTTCAAAAGAACGATTAGCAAACTATTTGAATGCTTTAATTACTTAATTGTTATGATGATGTTTGTTCTTTAGTTAAAGGCTGAGACAGCAATGCACTAACTGACTATGATTTGCTTTTTGACTGGCTGACTGACTGATTGTTTAAATTAAAAGACTAGCAGGCTGTATGGGTTGTTATTGGGGTGACTGACTGGCCACCTGCCTCGGTAGCAGACTGACTGATTACAGTAACAGGGTGACTGACTGACATTCACAGATGGTTTCATACATGCATATAGGCAAGGAGCCTAAACACACAAAATAATAACACACACACAAAGAAACACATTTTAGTGCACGCGTTTAATAAAATAAGAAGCTTAAGCCGCAACGGTGTAATAAGAATGTATCTGTGAGTGTCAACAAAAAAGAAAGACTATTTACAGTGCAGCTATGTAAACAAAAGTCCTTATAATTATTAAAAATGAGCTAAACATCACAAGAGTATCATCATCAATAGAGTAGATGTCAGTGTGGTTTCATCATTTTTGTGCAGGTGTGTGTGTGTGTGTGTGTGTGTGTGTGTGTGTGTGTGTGTGTGTGTGTGTGTGTGTGTGTGTGTGTGTGTGTGTGTGTAATGGTGTTGTTTTCCTCATTTAGCTGGCTGGAGCTCTTCTGTCTTTAAATGATCCACTCAGCTCTCGCAGTTTAAATGGTAATTAAACAGTAGTTCCGCTGTCAACATCACACACACACATACATACATACACACACATACACACACGCAGCCCCTGCTGTTTAAATGGTAATTAAAGAGCCATTCCAGTATCAGCATCTGGGCATACTTATAAAGAATGACATTAGCTCACACACACACACACACACACACACACTCACACACACACACACACACACACACACACACGCACAGACACGCACAGACACGCACACACACACACACACAACACACACACACACACACACACACACACACTGTCAGGGACCAAGCAGTAAGGCTCAAAAACACAAGGTGTGTAAAGCAAAAAATGTTTATTTAAAACTTGATTTCAAATTAACAAAATTATTTTTCCAAAATACAAAAATAGGCGAACAAAAAAAAGCAATTTCAAAACTAGGGCCCTTTAAATCAAAATTGATGTCAACTAAACAAACAGAAACCCCCAAACTGAACTCAACATAACTGACCTGACAAATGACACAATAGGAGGGGTTTATATAGACAAAGGCTAGCCTATACAGACATACAAGGATACATAACTCTATATTATGACTAAATCATGATATCAACAATGATTTAAATCAAGAAACTATTTACAACCAAACTAACAGTGAAACCATGAAAAACAAAACTTAAAGTCCCAAAATAATTTAAAATAACTAGAACCCAAAAAGGCAGACTCTCTGGCCTCTGGCAGGCATACCAAGTTGGCGTCTTCCACTTCCTGTCTGCCACAGTATAAGAGGCCATATTTACTGGTGCCACTTCCTTTTTGGCCAGGGGAGAACTTGCCATATCCATGAAAAAGAGAATAGAGGTTTAATTTAATATAATCAATAAAGTGTGTGCTGTATGAACAAAGCACTTTGTCCTGTCATTACTTGAAATGTTTGTATGGTAATGGTGTTAAAAAAACAACAACTTAGTAAACTTTGGTCTTGACGTGGTTTGGCGACCACACACACATACAGACACACACACACACACACAACCACACACAGACACACACAAAGATGTAAGCTGCTTGTAAGGAATTTTGCATCACACGTGCTCTACTCCTTACCTGCATGCACTAACACACTAATAAACAGATAGTTACATGGAGCAGAGTGACAAAAGTTCACATCATTATGATACACACACAAACACACACACACATGGCACACACAGTTGAGGGATGCTCCACTGGTGCTTATTAGAGAGGATTACCACACTGGCACGTCTTCATTAATCAAAGAATCAGACAGAAGGACACACAGACACACACACACACACACACACACACACACACACACACACACACACACACACACACACACACACACACACACACACACACACACAGTAGAGGTGTGACTCAGGTGTCTGCCAGCCCTTGGGCCCCCTATGGAAAGCCCAGCTTCCCCTTGTCTTTTCATCGCTCCTCCTCTTTCCTCTCCATCTATCTGTCCATTAATTTCTCTGTTCCCTACATGTGATCTCCATCCTGCTGCAACACAATCACATCACCCTCCTACCTCTACTTTCATCGCTTGTCCACTCTTCCTCTTCCTTCCTCCAACTTCTACGACATCTTCACTTTCTTTTCCTATGGTAGTAATGCTGATTATACTATACTGTATATACTTACAAAAAAGTTTTCAGATATTTCACAAGCTCTCTGAGCTAAAACATTTAATATTTAATATACATATATATTAAAATATACATCTTTACAAATATTTTAAAAAATATCCTCTAAAACTGTGTGACCTCTGTTCTTAGAACAACTCTTGAATACAGAATACCACAACATGTATTACCAATGACATTAAAACCTTTTTACTGCAATATATACCTTAAACCTAATATACCTTAAGATCTTAACATGACTGTATGAAAAAAGCAAGTGAATGTTGAATGCATTTTTATCCCACGGATTAAAAACATCTGAACACCATGGCGCCATTGATTTTAAATGATAATATAAAAAGCAAGTGGACAGCCAAAGTTGTTGAATAAACCTTTTTGCATATATAATACATAATATGCAACTATTGCAAGTGAACAAATCTTCCATTTAGCCATTCGATACTTAAATGACAATGAGCATTTGGGTTGTGCAATGTGCATGCAAAATTAACATCCATGTGTTGTGTGCAAGTATGTGTGTATGTGTTGTGAACAGCATTTACTGTAAGTGTCACCATGCTTGTGTTTTCTGTCCATTTCCTCGCCTGTATATTTTTCTGCGGGGCGTCCAGGGAACAATAAAGATAAAGCAGATGCCAGCAGATGCCCTGTTTAAAGATTATCAGTTTTCTCTCTCCATACTGTTAACACTCACTAGGGACAGAACACATTTAACGCAACCCATTTACACCACAGAACACATGGCAATGTGGCACTGAAAGACAAAGCAAAGGAGGGTAATGTCTGGGAAAAGGGGGGGGGGGGGGGGGGGGGTAAATGAGGAAATTATATGGGGGGTAGGGGGAGGCAGATGTGATGGCATTACATAATGGGAATAGACAAACAGAAAATTTTTACTTTTCTTTGAGAAAAAAGTGAGAGTGAAAAGTGGGGTCATACAAGTTCACACAAGTCCACCATAGTATTCAAACATGACTGCCTAATAACAGGCTGCACAATGTAACGCCATTTGCTACGAGAATTGTTTGAATTTAGATAAAAGTCAAGAAAATATTTCAAAGATAAACAACTTACCTTGCTCCTAAGATCATTTAAAGAATAGGTACTTTTTTCTTCTTCTTTTCCTTTTCCTTTGTGTGTGATCATTCCTCCTGCTGATACTGGATATGAAACAATCCCTCCTAGATACAATAAGTGATGGGGGAGGAGAAAATCCATAGTATTAAATGTATTTAAAGGTTTATCTGAAGATAATATGAGGCTTCAGGCAGACTGAGTTAAACAAATTAAATGAATGTCTTCCAATTATTTTATTTTTTAGTATTAACATATTTTTGTTTACTCGGACAGTCTTTCCCAGTTGAGCTGTGGGCAAGAAATAGTAAAAGTAGTGACTCTGGCACTAAAAAGACAGTAACTTTGAAAGCTATGCACTTGATTTGACTTCATATTTGCTTCAGATACACTTTTAATTACACTTTTGCTCAGACTAAGGTTCAGGGATGTTGCCCCTCATCTACATTGTAGGCACATTTTGAAGGGATCTGGTAATGGTCAGCATGAAAAGGAGGAATGATAAGAGCAAAACAGACCCACTTTAGTGTTCATTTGGCCACCTGGATTTTGTTTAAAGACAGACCTGGAAAAGTGTGACCCTATCCCGAAGTATCTAATTGGCCTGAAATGCTCAGATTCATTTGTCAGCTTCTTTTTCTTTTACAAAGTATGTGATCAGCCCCATGAACATGATCTTCAGAGAGTTTTTCAACAAAAGTGACTGGGAGAATACATTCTCAGCATTTCATGGAAAAATAAAAATCACAGGGAAAAAAAGAATTGAGAAATCACAGGTTACTATGATGTTAGCAAACTAGCGACCATCACTGTCTCCAAGACCAGCTAGTATGTACAGTATCCACTCACATGTATGCACACAAATGCACTCATTCACAGACACATTTTCTGTCTTTCAGCTCAACCCATCATGCTCACAAAAGATCAAAGTGTGTCTTTCTCCTCTGCTCTTTCTCTCTCTTTCTGTCTATGCCAGCTCCCTCAGAGAGCATAATTACCAGCACAGAACGATAACACCATTAATAACTGCACACACAGTCAGAATGAGACAATTCCCAGCGTAAGACTCATTTCATGCTTTGACAATTCCTCCAGGAATCATGGCACACAAAGAAGCAAAGACCACTTCAGGATTTGTTACATTCCTACTACTGTCTGCAAAAGAGTTCACGACTCTTCTATTCCGTTCTTCTCCTTTCTTCTTCTCCGCCTTTCTCTTTTCACTTCTTTTCTTCTCTTCCTATCGCTCTCCTGACCTCCCTTTGTTCCAGCCAACTTCTCTTCCATCTGTCCATCCAACCATTTATTTTTCTTCTTCTCGCCTAACATATTTGTCCTCATTTCCTTAAATCCTTCTTTCCATCCATCCCTCTGTCTGCCCGGCACTTTACAGGCCATAAATCCCTAAAAATGTTTTATTAAAGCACTGTCCTCTCTCTGTTGTCTTCTTCCTCCATCTATTTGTCTGTGCTTCCTCCATCAGCTTGTCCTCCTGTTCTTTTCTGATCCTTTCATTTTTATATTCTGCCTTTCCATTGACCCATCTTTCCATCCATCCATCTATCTGTCCATCTACTAGTTTACAGGTCATAAATCTATAGAGCTATTTTATCAGAGAACCGTCCTCTCTGTCCCCACACAGGCCACACACTGTGAGTGTGCATGTATGAGTTGGTTTGCTTGTGTGGTTGCCTGCATAAGCTTGTGTACTGTATTTGTGTATACATACATTTATTGCGTGTCTCCCATTGAGGGTCCATGCTGTTGGGGGTATTCCATTCCCACCTGGTGTGTAGAACTTTAATCTGGGAATATTTCTATAAATCATTTTGTCATTTACACATGCAGCGGCATTCTGGACACCACTGATTTGGAATGAGTGGGCATTGTATAAATAAACGTATACGGAGTGGTACTAAGATACACATACACACCTCAAACACATACCTACATAAAGGTGTGACCACATAAACACACACTACACACACACACTCTCTCCCTCTATACTGTGACATGGCCATAACTCAGCCCATGCTACCGGGTACTGTGAAATATGACAGCCCCACAGTGCTGAAGTGCAGTGAACGTGTATGTGTGCGTTTGTGTTTGTGTATATGTGTGTGTGTGTGTGTGTGTGTGTGTGTGTGTGTGTGTGTGTGTGTGTGTATGGGGAGAGAGAGAGAGAGAGAGGGAGAGAGAGAGAGAGAGAGAGAGAGAGAGAGAGAGAGAGAGGAGAGAGAGAGAGAGAGAGGTGTGTGTGTGTGTGTGTGTGTGTGTGTGTGTGTGTGTGTGTGTGTGTGTGTGTGTGTGTGTGTGTGTGTGTGTGTGTGTGTGTGTGTGTGTGTGTGTGTGTGTGTGTGTTTATGGTATGATGACAAGAGTCCACCCCAATGTCCTTGTCCGTCTCTCAGTAAACTTTTCATTGGGTCAGACATTAGCATAGGTGGCTAACTATAACCCACATGATGGATGGAGCCACAACTCTATCTGTGATGTGACCCATGCACAGAGCCTCAATGGATAGAAAGGGCACTTCCTGGTGGATCATGCTAATGCCTCCGGTGCGGCTGGGACGGTTGCTGTAGAATTTCAATAATGTTGTCACTGAATCTATCTGTGGAGAATGCACAATGCTGCTGTCATCTCAAAAAGTATCAATTAAATACAGAAATGAGTATGACTAATAAGATAAACAAATGATTGGCAGCATTTTAATTGGTCATGTGAAAGGAGTCCAATATCAGTAGATAACTTTAGAGATATCTAATGTTCTTTAAAGTACCATAAAGTCCATTTCTCAGTGAGTTGGATGTTAATGCATTCAAACCCCTCACTTTGAAAATGTACAGTTCCCATTATACAATCAATAATTGGTTTCATTTTCCTTTGGGTCTTTTGTGACTGTTTTAGGCCTAAAATGTTTTAGCTCTTAGATGTTGACAATGTTACGTACACTGCCTACATCCACATTCTGGCTTTGATGGTAAATGTCAAAACTTTATAGAATGGGAACAGTCAAAAAGTTTTTTATGCTATGTAAACCTTTGTTTAAAAGAAACTGCATGGACCATATAAGTTCTGATTGTATACATCAATGCATCTCAAAATATCATAACACAAGACACTGGATGACCAAACAACAACCATCCAGAAACATTGTATCATCTAACACATGAATGCCCACTTGCACACAGCTACTGAGAGCAAAGAGCAGAGCAGCCTGTGATTCTGTTGTTATATTTGTCTCTTTTTTAAAAACTATTTTTTCCAGTGCACTGTGTGTCTATATGAATACCACATTGGCTGGCAAGTATGAGCTTATATATAATTGGTTATCTTTTATTATTTTTTAATCTTTGTAAAGGATTTTTTTGTTTCACACCCATCTTATTCAAGGTCCTTTGTACTGAGCTGTATACTGACCCTGATGAAGGCTGCAAACCAAAACACATTGGTTTCCTAATAAATTTGTTCTTTATAGTGTTGCTGGAGTCTGTTTTACTCTGACCACAGTCACTGGTTTAACATACTTGACTCAGACCTTCTGTTGACCCCTGTTTGAACTAAAACTATGCATTCATAAACACATTTACATGCCTCATGTCATCACACTGTATAAGAAGATGAAAATCAATCATTTTTCAGCATCGCTAAAAATGATGATTGATTACCATTACTTATACTTTACCATTAGTATAAGTATATGTGTGTTTGTAAACCTTTCATTATGACAACTACAATTCTCTGCATGTATATGTTATCTTCTTAAAAAGTTTGTAAGAAGGGGAGAACATGCTTACTTTAGGGATGTTGAGTGCAGGGTCAGTGCATGTGTTTGTTGTGGCTTTAGGCTGGTTAAACACCATCTGAGCACCTGATATCAGAGTGGTGCTTTCAGAAGGGATTTTAGGAGAGCAAAGAGCACATACCTTTGCCTGAATTAACAAGAAGGTCTGCAGGCAAGACAGACAGTGAGGGAATATGCAACAGAAAGAAAGAGAGCGCTAGCATGCTTTTATCTAATTAGGGTTTCACCATTACAGATAAGGGGGACAATAACACCTGTGGACATTACCACATAAACACACACGCAAGCACTGACATGAACAAATATAGAGTAATTATGTCCATTTAAGTCATTGGTTTTAATTGGAATGCATTCTATATTAGTAGAATGTGTTTGTCATTAAATTTGTATCAACTCTTGATTAAATGTATATTAATAAAACACAATTTGTATCACCCACTCATTAAAGTGTTTTGTACTGTGAGTTGTTGAGAAATCTGGTTATGATAGGATAATTTTCAAGCCCTCCACTCTTAAACCAGTAGGACACTTTACCTTCCTTACATCTCTCACTTTCGACCTGTGCATTGCTGCATCTCCACAACCATTCAATTATCCTTCCTACCACACGCTGACTCCATCCCCGTTTTGTATGGTTGTGGCCAATCACATTCAGCCATGTTGTTAAGGGATTAGTGACAGCCCAATCGAAAGTCCTCCTTCAGCTTCCATCCCCTCCACTCACCAGGGAACAAATAAGACACAAAGACAGACAAACCCTCATCACTGGTAAAACCACATAACAGCAGAAGTCAAAAGCATTCTCAATGGGAGTGTGGGACACGCTGAGGGCTTAGCTCTTTGACATGATGGAGGCCTGGGGTGTATGTGTATGTTTGTGGTGTGTGAGTGTGCATCTGTTGTACATTTGCTTTTTGAGTACCAGTCCAGATAAAAATATGCATCCATGTGTTTGTACATTATGTGTGTTTATTTCGAATATACTAATGTGCGAGCCAGGTATAAGAGCGAGATGATGGAGGTGCAGATGATGGGGAGATGAAAAATGGATGATGACAACAGTCATTTGGATTAAAATTGATGTAGTATCTTTTCACGTAAAGACGTTCCTATAATACACACCCTCCTGTGTGCGTGGGTCTCTGTGAGCAAAGTTAAGTGTTTATTTATGTGTGCATTTTACATGGTATACTAGCATAATACAGCAATTTAATGTCCCACTTCACTGCTGTCATAGATTACCTTGCAGGATACAGTACAGTTGGTAGAAAAGAATACATATTGACCAAACATACAAAGGTCAAATGCATACAGGATGTCTGTTAATTAGTACAAGCAGCAAACATATATACACACTATGGAACCATATACTATAGATGTGAAAAATGGTGTCATGACAATACAGAAAAAAAATATTTCTTTAACATACAGAAAATAAAATGTACATGCACACACACAATAACATGATGACAGAGTACATAATTATCCAGTTATCAACGAGACCGTGCTTCTGCCCTTCTCTGGACCACTGGAGTGTGTCATTACGTTTCCTCATAACCCCATCCGTCACACAGGCTCATACATACACACACGGACACAAAAATACACACACACACGTGATTATAAAATGTGTTTTATGTTTTATAAGGAAAATATCATTGTTCATTACTTTTTTTTTTAAAAAGGGCAAAATTGTCCTGAAAGAAAATTTGGTCAAAGTATTTATTTTTTGTATGACACTGGTAACACTGTCAGGAGCATTTTACAATGCAGTCTAAAATGGCAGTCTAATTGGTGAAGCTCACGAGTCAGTTGTTGTGGCCAGAAACCACAAAGTTGCCAACTTACGAGCGTTTACTATTAGAGATCCCCTCCAGACATCTATTAAGACATAAAAATACTTGGATACAATACTCGGAACATTAACGTGCATCTGATATAGTCTATGCACAAATATAAATATAATTGAACACTTATATATCCTAAAAATGGCATTTACTCCTTCTCCAGCATCAAACATTGAGAATCTATGAATATGTATTAAAAAAAAAAGCTTATGTGCTGGACACAAGATGTCTCCTACTTCACTGTAAAGTCCATTCTCAGTGTATGTGCACTGCAGGCTTCAGGTTTCCACATCACACTTTTATTTGATCACAGTTGGCTTCCAAAGTTATGATGTCAAAAATCAGGCTTATAGCCCTTAAAAATCTGATTTTTAATGAGCACAGACAAAAATTTCCACTTTCAGCATATGAATGTGAAAACAGTCTTCCAGTGTCAAACTCTGCACATACATCATTCTGCACAGTGAAGCGCAAACATCCAACTGAAGGAACGAGTAGAAAAACATGTTTTTGAGTTGAGGGGAATTTTAAATTCTAGTGTGCCCATAACCTTACCAGCTTCAAATGCTTGCTTTTTTTTTTTTTTTTTAATCTCTTTTCAATATCTATAAAACTTGCCAGAAATTTCCCTAAACTTTAGCACGTAAACAATGTTTTGACATTTAGTGTATTGATTGTAAGCGAGAATGATTTTGATCATAATTTTGATGAAATGCAGTGAAAAAAAGGAAAAAATGCTCCATCCAACATGTCACAACATGTCATATCGGCAACCCTCCAAATAGTATCTGTGTATGTTTACCCTTCTCCTTTAAAAAGTTGTGATATCAGAATGAACACACATAACACACTGAATGAAAGAATGTATGAACTAATGAAAATGTGTGCATGATGTGTGCACATTGTGTGTGCATGATTATATCTAAAGTGTTCTTGTAATATGTTGTGCGGACATGTGTAGATTGTGTGTGTGTTTGTGTGTGTGTGTGTGTGTGTGTGTGTGTGTGTGTGTGTGTGTGTGTGTGTGTGTGTGTGTGTGTGTGTGTGTCTGTGTGTGTGTGTGTGTGTGTGTGAGTAACTGACACAATTAATATCATCTCAATTGCACTCAGTCATAAATTTCCATGGTAACCCTGCACCAGTCTTGCGGTTGAGTCCTGTCAGTCTGGTCTATTCTGGGATAATGAACCCAGCCTCCTCTTGCTCTGCACTTCTTTCTCTTTCTCTTTCTGTCTTGTTGTTTATCTCTTTTACGTCTCTCCATCTCTCTCTCCCAGGCTGTCTGTCCTCTGTCTCCGATCCTGTGTCTGTCTCACACTGTCAGAAGATAAGGTGAGTATCTGTTGTCTTCTAGTCTGAGTGTGTATGGGAACACGTGCGTCTGTGGTCCATCCGGTAGTTTGGTGTATATTTCAGCCTTCAGTGACCCAGCGTGACTGAAGGAAGCTCAGATTCCTTTGATGGACAGAGATTGAGACAAAGAGAAAGATAGAAAGAGACAGAGGCAGAGACAACTGAAAAATTATATAACAAAAAAAAATCTCAAACACAAATTTGGATACCTGGTTCATCTATGGCAGCAAAATATCAGTGGGTTTAGATGAAACACCATCAACTTTTCAACTTGATGCATCTCTAAAGAGGGAGGGTGAACAGACTGTGTCAAACCAAGAATGAAGCACTTTTAAACAGTCATACAGCTATGTTTCCTGCAAAGCTTCACTCATTCCAATACAGACCCTCCTGTGAGGATATCTTTTGTTCATAAAGCACCAGTAATGCCCTGAAGAATATAGAAGGCATGTTAAAAAAAATGTTGAATTCTTTGAAACTCAGGCCAAATGAGACTTTCACATTACAGGTCCTGTAATACAGCTGACACCACCAACAAACACACAGCTTATAAACAGTATGTGTGGTGCCATTCTGAAAACACTACTTTTTATATTTAAACATAAACATTTCAAACCTATGAGGGAAGGTTGGTTAGTTAAATGACTTATTATGTACTTCCTCAGCTGCCAGCATTAAAGCTTGCATCTGGGCCATTAAAGGCAGTTCACAGTTCACTGGCCAGTATGGCTGGGACTCTTGGCCAGAACCACATTGACAGCATGTGAATTTTGCATCAACTTGTTTGAGTTGAGCATTTTTAAAAGTTCTACTCTTTTGTTTCTTCTCTTCAGAGAAACAGTAAACCAAGAAGGTTTTGAGAAGTTAACCAGCATGCAAAAAATGAGCTGAAATGAGCTGATTTCAAATCTTGTCAGCTTGAAGTTACTGCCTACTTCTCCTAAAATATTTTGACAGTGTTTCAACAACTATCACAACTGCTTTCTATTGCAAATAAAAGTGATGTGTGACGTAAAAATGATGTGCGCATGAATGCGTGTATTCATGTGTGTGTAAACATTTTTGTGTACATCCTTAAAAATATGTATGACTGGTGTCACAGCCACTAACGCCCTCAACAGCAATTATAGTCTCTTAAATCTAATACCATCAGACAGGATAATGTACTCTGGCATTCCCCTCCACACACACACACACACACACACACACACACACACACACACACACACACACACACACACACACACACACACACACACACACACACCCAATAGAATAAATTAATATAATTTAGTCTTGTTTTGTATATAATGTGACAATTGTATCACATTAGTATACCAGCCTTTGGTCCCCATGAGGACTACTTGTCCCCACAAAGTCTGTGTTTATACCGGAACAGGTCCACAAGAGGTAACAAAAACGTGCCAACCACACACACACACAGACAGACACACACACACACACACACACACACACACACACACACACACACACACACACACACACACACACACACACACACACACACACACACACACACACACACACACACACACACACACACAGTATGTCTGACACCCCCTCTGGCGAGACACAGATGCCCTGCTCTGCTCTTTTCTCTTTTCTCCTCCCTTTTGCTGGCTGTCTGTCACATAGTGACAGGCAGAGGTGCATCTTTATGTGAATCTCTGGTGCGCTTCAATGAGCACTGCTCTGTGAGGTGTTCCGTATGCCACAATAGTGTATAACATTGTTTTTACATGTACTGACATGAAACATACTACAAACTACAGAGTATAAGGTATTTATGTACATAGATAAAATCAAAAAAATGCATTCAGAGTAAATTTCTTTAAATCATCACTATCATATAGATTCTTGTTCATTTGTATTTGTTTTTAGTTCACTTGTCTTCCTGACATGCCAAACATGCACAAAAAAATCAGCTAGTATGTAACTGTGCATCCCAATTTTATACTAGAGAGATGACAACATGATGAACGTCATAATTACTTAGAAAACTCCCCAACAGACTTCTACTACCACAATATGATCAGATTTGTGGGGATTCCCTGTTTTCTGCAATAAAACCTTTATTGCAAAAAACATGTCTCTCTGTGTGGGTGGTGGTGTTTGCTCTAAATTGTTTTAAAAAGACACGGTTATCATCTGTTTTATAAATAATGTTCTTTGTAGTCTATGTGCTTTTACTGTTTGACAAAGGGTCATTACTGGTTTTGCTATGCAATATAAAATTGGAGATTCAAAACTAGATTTAATGTGTTAAGCATTTGCAGGTGATGTGAATATGTATATGGATACAGCTATGTTTATTGCTAATCTTTATGTGTTATATATCACCAAACTATTTGCTTTAGTTTAACTTGGTTTCATGCAGGATTTTCTACATGTACACTAATCCTGCTCACTGCTCAGCAATGTAAAAGATTTACAAATCATCTCTCAAGATGGGAGAGAATAAGAAGCAGAGACAGGGGGAGTGAGTTAGCTGCAGAGAGAACATGATATAGAAAAAAAACCCCAAGACTGTCTGCTATTATGTGATGTGACAGTAGCCTCTCAGAAGTATATAGGCCCACGACCTGTAGGGCCTGTGGACAGAGATTCATAGATCCAGGACAGAGAGGCAGGCCAGCCAGGGGCCTCATCCAATGACGGAGCCCTCCTCCCTGAGTTGACTAGCTGCCTGGTCTGGCCCCGAGACCCACCAGCCCTCACCTCTCTCTGCCACATATGGGCTAACACACACACACACACACACACACACACACACACACACACACACACACACACACACACACACACACACACACACACAAACACACACACACACACACACACACACACACACACACACACACACACACACACACACACACACACACACACACACACACACACACAGGGTAGCAGCATACTGGTGACCTGGCAGTAGAATTAGAGGGTGAGAGCAGAATCTACCCAAACTGAACTGACCTCTAATTAGAGCTCTTGGCAAAATGGCCCTTCCCAAACACACTCACATGTAGATCCACACACTTGCGCACACACACACACACACACACACACACACACACACACACACACACACACACACACACACACACACACACACACACACACACACACACATATGCTGGAGGGTGTAATTGTGTGTGTGTGTGTGTGTGTGTGTGTGTGTGTGTGTGTGTGTGTGTGTGTGTGTGTGTGTGTGTGTGTGTGTGTGTGTGTGTGTGTGTGTGTGTGTGTGTCTGTGATGTGCACACAAATTAGCTGTGGGAAGAGGCTGTACATTCCGATCCTTTTTCTTAAACAATACTTAAGATTACACAATAACAAAAAATAATAATAAAAAATAAAGAGTTCATTGATACACTAGAGTTAAAAAGCAAAAACCATTTGAAGATATTTGTATAGTTTTGGATGTTACTACAGCTTTCCTTACACAGTTGACTTAGTTATCACATGAATTACAAATCCAGTCATGTTTGTAGTTTTTTTCCAATGACAACTATGAATACTAACTAGGCGGACTAAGGTCTAGAAAAAATATTTGTAGTTACTTGCAACAGCAGTAAGATACGAGCATACTGCCCTCTACACTACAAAATGCTGGAAAGCTCTTTAACTGGTATGATGGATATTCTAGAAATACACAGTAACTGATGTATCCATTATATTTAGCTTTCTGAGAAATTAAATCAGTAAATCTCTGATAATCAGAACAATTTTTCTGAATCCCTCTAGTCTACAAATATGGCAAAAGTGTGTAAAAAGAGAAGTGAATGATGTGAGAACAGCAGGCTGACATATTCCAATCACCATGTTGCACCTTAAGATTGACAAGTAGATTTCTAATCTGGGCAGGAAACAGGAACGCAGTGTACTTCTGAGGAGCATTCACCTTCTCTGCACCTTAGGAGTAAGTATATTCTGTATTTTCTGTCAGTGTCGCTATGTGTGTGTGTTGGAGGGGTTTGGGTTGTTAGCTGATTGCTTTTATCTACTAATGTGTTCTTTCTGATTTGTGCTGCACCATTCGTCCTTCTCAAATTGATCAACTCATGCCTGATGTTAAATTGTTTAGCATTGACAAAATGCTCAATCATCGTATACTACCCCTCTTCAAAATTGTGTTTTTTTAGTAATTTGTTTTCAACTTAAGACTGTATTCATTTGATTTGACCCACAGTGTCATGACTCTACTCACACAGAGCCTCCCTTCTCCTCCACTCTGTTCTCCTTTCTCCCTCAATTTTCTTCTTCTTTTAGAGACACTATCTAATCTCTCCCAGGGACAGGGCCTGTCTACGCTGCTGAGGTCCTGGCCATGTTGTATATTCATTGAAAAAACAGAGCTTAAAAAAAGAAGCAGTGTTTAGGGTGAAAACTTCAGATTGTTTATTGATTTTTATTTGTGTTGTTGAATAAGTCTGTCTGACCATGGTGTCCCAGCGGGGGCTTCGCTCGGGGCATTGCATTAGGCACACACATGCAGAGACAGATACACAGGAACATGTGCCTAGACAGGTGCAAGAGGAAGCACATGTACTGTATATACAACCTCACACATACACCTTTGACCTTATAGAGACACCATTATAAAATGCATCTGAAATAAACAACTCACCTTGACATTTTACGTTTATGTCAGTGACGCAAAAATTCAGATTTGATCCATTTTGAATTCTGGCTGCAGCATCACAGAATGTTAAAACAGTCAAGAGGGTTGAATAAACAATGGACCCCATTCACAAAAGGTTTTGTCTCTCAAAATAAAAACGGGGTCAGCGGTAACCTCAAGGTTAGAGATGTGATCTTGTGGTTTAAACAGCCCTGTTTTAAGCCCTGGACCTGCACGATAAATCTGTACTGTGTACTTTCCTCTCCCTCATCACCACCCACCACCATTTATGTATGCTTTAGCAAGGCACTGAACCCTCAAATTGCTCGAGTGGTCACCAGAACAGACTGTTGTGTTATTCAGATTTAATGTAATAACATCCATGCTCAGAGAACTATCCCTGGAAAAATAACAGTTGAAAAATAATGTAATTATCAATAATCTTTAAAGTCACAATTCAACCGTGAGATGTCGACAGCTGTCCTGGGCCTATGTTTGACAGGAGCTCCTGAAACAGAAGGAAAAACAAAATGATAGAATGTAATTAGAAAATCCAATCAAATGCTCAGAGGAGGGAATGATAGAATGTAAGCATTTGGATTTCCTTCAAGTCATTCATCTGCATCTCATAACCGACTGAATGCGTTGGCCGGCTAATGACGGGGACAGATGCTTAATGCCGTCTTCACAATACTGACGCCATAAAACACAAGGCAAACAGGCGTCACCCTAAAGCGCTGTCTGTCAAGCCATCACCTTAACTACACTGGCAACAGCACAATGAGCAGAAGGTGGGAGAGAACGGCACTGAATGTGCGTGAAAGTGAGAGAGGGGGGGAACAACCTGGATGAATAAAGAGAGAAAGATTAATTGACACTCAGAGAATGAGAAAGACAGAATGAAAGTGTGTATATGTGAGGTATACAGAGAGTGAGCTGACAGATGAATGAGCAGCCTCTTAGGTAAATGGCAGGGAGTATTGCACTGTCTGTCTGTCATCCTGATTAAAGGTGCCACCAAGTAGGTGAGACGCACATTTACACAAACACGGGGTGCTACACAATGTACCATTTTGTTTGAACAGACATACATCAGATCCGTTGTTTTACACTTTGTTATGTGTAGTGAAGGTCCCTCATCACAGATTTTCTATGCAAAATGCTAAATCCTTTAAATTTGCCATCTGTTCCACTTCCTGTCTGCAGACATTAAGCTGAAATCTCACTATGAGCATTTTTATGTGGAATAAGGCTGGAATTAGCAGCAGAGCCACACACCTCCCAAATGTCAAGGTGTCATGTGGACCTGAGCAGCAAGAAAGCAGATCAGTTGATCAGACCCTGTCTGAAAGCAGGTTCAAAACAAAGAACACATACTTAAATTTTGCTGTCAAAATTTGATTAGTACAAGTATAAGAAATAGCTATGCACCGTCTCAAAAACAGCCAACCTGGGTGCTTCTTTGTATGCAGTCCAGAAGCTTCCTGCTCCAGTCTTTACCACAATTACACGACATCCACACTACTTAAATCCAGTGAGGGTTCACTTGCACTAGCTTTACTTTTGCACTTGATTTTAAAACTTGTCATATTAAGCTATATAGTTGAATTAAGTGCTTTACCAGCCACTGAGAATCTGGCAAAAGCTGTTATGTCATGTAATATATGTGCAATGTATATGCAAGAACCACAGGAGGACATCTTCCCTCTTCTGCAGTGAGTAAAAGCTGAGTGATTGATAGCATATTTATTTGAAACATGCATGATTTTGGATATGAAATACAACATAATTTAGCCAACTAGCCAACTACTGAAGCGTACACAGTGGTTGTTCATAAAAAAAAGAGTTCATTCTAACCCCCTAAAATATACTACATTAGTTAGCTAGCTGACAGACATCTTAATAATTCAGATTACAGAGTCAGATAATAGAGCTCATGTCTGTGGAACTCCTTTGCAGTAAATATTGTTGCCACTAGTCTCAGTCACTTCAAAGCTCAAACTCTCTCTGACACTCTCCCAGTTTTAGTTTTACTATTTATTTTATTTTTTCATATATGTTTTCAAACCAATAGGGCACATGAGGTTTGTGGTTGCTAATTCAAAAGTCTTCCTTATTAAATTGTTTTAGTTATGTCTCATGTTGGATATTCTGTATATTGTGGCCAATGGTTTTCGCTGCAATACTGCGAGTGGCCACTGGGAAAAATCGGCTGCAAGGCTAAACGGCAGAGATTCAACATGCAAATTACAAACTACTTTCAAATACGTCACTAAAAAAAAGATTTTATTCTGGCCTTTTCAACAGAGTCCAAATGAGCTGTTTTCAGATTTAGGTTTACCTCTTTTTATTTTTATTATCAAGCAGTATATAGGCTGTTTCCCTTTGCCAACGCAACAATGAGCTTGTTTTAGCAGCCCTGAAGGACTGCTGAGGACTGCTAAGCTAACATCGAGAAAGGATTTAAACTGTCCGGGCTGGACCCAAGGCGGGACTGAGGTTACGTGCTGCTGCTCTGAGGGACCTCCTCTCACCAATAATAGAAAGTTAAAACGTAATATAAAACAACCACGAGAGTTAGCTTTTTGGTCATTGTTGCTAATATCAGACTGGTTAACTAGCAGCATATAAGTTTTCTTAGAAAAAAAAAAAAGACAAACAGCAGCGGGATACTAGACATGGATTTATTATACACCCATGATACTTCATCTCCATGAAAGAAAGACACCAGATAACGTGAGTCACATACACCTCTCTCTATGTCAGTTTTGGTCGCTGATTTCTTCTCTGCTGGTTAAATGTCTCTCTGTTGCTGTTGTGTGAATTTATCTGAAGAATACATTAGAGATCATAAAATGTGCAGTAGGTAGTTTGTTGGACACTGAAGCTGCTGAACAGTGAGCTGTTCGGACTCACAGGGAAAGAGTGATTCAGTTACAATTGATCCAGTTTTTAACTGAGTAGTTGTTCAGTCACCTGTTGATCTTGTGACAATTTAATCATTCTAGTTCATTTTTAAGCTGAGCCATATATTGAGAAATAAGCCTAAAGTAACTAGAAAAGTAACTAGAACAAGAAGTGTTAAGACTCATCTTTGTAGACTAGTTTTTGTTTGTCATGCATATAGATAAGAGTGTCTAAATCATATATTTAATACATGCATTAATACTTAGATCTGTGAATATTTTTTTCTTATGTTCAGTCTTTCTAGTATTCAGCACTGTACCTGAATCAGATTATAAGCTTTGTGGTACTTTATACATATCTGTTTACTAAGAAAACACATAGGAAACAAGTGTTAATCATGTGATATTTTGATGGTGTTTTTGATGAGAACATCAACCTGTTGTCACAAAAGAACAATACTATGAATTTGAAGTTAAATTTGTATGTAAAATGGCAAACCTGAACCGGTCCAGGGCTAAAATGAGCACTTCTTTGTTTAGAAACAATATGTTTCTGTCTTTTAAGAAGCTGCATTTTCATTACTCAGGGGTTTTTGTTTTTGAAAGCAATGTTTTATATGCCATTCAGTGAAAGCCATATAATATTGGGTTAATGATATAGTATGATGTAGTTTGTTGTAATATATAAACACCAGTGAAATTTCCCTTGTCTGTGGGGAGAAAAATACCACACTGAGGCTCCCTGGTGGTTAGAAGGCCTGTTGCAGTGGCTTACAATGCAAATAAGCAAACATGGCTCTGATTAAACAGGTTTAAATCTGTTTCTATTTGGTTCCTAAAATGAACAAAACACAAAAGGAGAAAGTACATCAAAAATATTTTAATATTTAAACAGTAAATGTAATGGTGAGTTATCCCAGCACAGTGAGACCACACACCACGAAAGCCGAACCTTCAAAGGTAGCAAAGCATTTGAGGAGTGGTTTAATGTTGACATGGTTTGAAGTGTCAATGGGCGTAGACTTACCTAGCAACAGTTTAAAGTGTGAGGTAGTGTAAGTATGACAAGACGCAAGGCATGAATGGTATCCTCCATATCAGAAAACTAATGAGATTGGAGAAAACAAGACTTCTCAACATGCGTCAGTCCAAGCCCCCCAAGGGTAGTATGCATGTTTATGAACTACAGTGGTAGTTAAGACTTTTAATTGCAGCTTTTACTCTGTGTGTTTATGTGTGTATGTGTGATCAAGACAAAGATGGGCTTGCGTAGCTGTGCATGATTTTATGCTTATGTGTGTGTGCATGGCCTGTTTATTTGTATGTGTGCCATGTTTGTGCAGCTCTGCTGATGTGTGTGCGTGTCACACATCTGTTGCTGTGTGCAGTAATTTGCGTTCTCAGCTTGGCGCCCTAATAATTATTCAGACGCTACCTTTTGCACCAACATTAAAAGCCTTCATCTGGCGGACATGAAACAGCAGAGCACACGATAAGGCTTCAAACACTGCCTGCCGTCCAAAGAGAAGCGGGAAAGGTGAAGAGATGCATGGTGGGATAGATGGAATTGTTTTCCTCTGGAGGTTTGCGCTCACATTGGTGTTATATCTTCTGTGCTCAAACTACACCTGAAAATGTGTGATCACTGGATCCTAGAAAGGAGGAAAATTGAATTAATATTCAGTTCCAGCCATTGGAATAAAACATATATGATGTACTGCTGTACTTTGTTTAGATACTAGAGGAGAGAGAATGAGATGGACGGAACAGGAAAGCCATCTTATTTGAAAGAGTAGTGTCGCATTACCTCACAGAAACTGAACTTATCTGCTGATGTATTTTCATGTAGTTCACTGTGTTGGTGTGTGTTTGTGTGTGTGCGTGTGTGTGTCACATGACGCAAACTGGAGGAGCGAGTCGCATGTGAACAACAACAGCCTGGAATCAAATTTTTTAAATCGTTCATTAACAGAAAAACACACTGCGAGACTTTTCATCATACTATTCATAGTCAGTGTTGCACATGCAGTGAAAAGAAAATCAGGCCTTCTTCTTTCGTTTAAAATTTTTTTTTCATTATGGTCTCAAGCACTAATATAGGCCTTCCATTACTGGGGTTGCGTTGATCAGTGCATCATTTCATACTGCATTCCTATTGGTTGGTTAGTAGATGTTGGTCGTAGCAGCTGTCACATTGTGAGATGGCTATCCTAAATTTCTGACACTGTCAGAATTCTGTTCCAGGTTATCTTTGGTCACAAGACTGTGAAAACAACAATCTTTGAACCTCTCTCACAGTGTGACGTAGGACCACTGTTTTGGAGCCATAACCGAAGATATTGTCGCGTTTCTTTCATGTCGGTCATCTTTTGTCTGGGACAGCCCAGAATCAGTCTGACCCTCTAGTGGGGTCCGGAGCGATGCTCCCCCGGAAGAATATTTTGTACATTTTTAAGTCAAATGCACCTGCAACATTAAGAGGTTATATCTAGAATTTTTTTGTGTGCTTTAGTAATTTAACTACTGGTTGTACTACTGGTATGAATTGTGATGACACACCCACAAAGCACAAGAAAGACATTTTACCAGTCCATTTAATGTTCCAATTAAACAATCAAAAAAGCCAATGCTTATATTTCTGCTGTTAAACAAAGAAAGCAGAAGTGATTGTCTAAGTTCAACTAATTAATTACTTATGAATATATAAAATACTGTTTCAGTAAATACCTTTTTCTATATTTTGTTTCTTCAAATAACTAAACTAACTGTCTGCTAATCAATAAAAGACGTGGATCTCTCATTAAGCCTTTTTTACACTGAACCAACTAAAGCATCATAATGCTGCTGCTGCTGTGTTTTGAACGGCACGCGGGTGTTTGAGATTCAGAGGTTTGAGGAGCTGCAGGGTTGGGTTGAGGTGTGTGGGGCTGTTTATTTGAGATGTTCAACCTAACCGCTATGAATCAATCCAAAAAATAACGTTTTACTGACCTGATTCACCGGCTTTCTTACTGTCACCGCTTCCTCACTTCATTCATTCTCTAGCTCGCTCGACCACAGCTGCTAATAACAGCGTCCTGTAGCCGCTTACTGACAGAACAACTCCTATTCAGTGTCGGGACCTTTTATACAGAACAGCGAAGTGGAATAAAGTAGTAGTATTCCCGCATTGAACAGACTCTCTGAGAGCGGAGGAGACCAATGGGACGAGAAGTGAAAGCAAACAGCAGCAGAGGCTAACATTAGCTGCTCCTCTCTGTCTCAGCGGAGCGGAGCTGAGTCCTCCGTGTGCGACAGAGACGGTGGAAAGTTGTCACAACTTCATTCAGTAATTTAACAATATAATCCGCACAATGAAGATAAGGTCTCGTCCCATATCTCGTTTGAAAATACGTTGATATGTCTTATAAACTCAATATACCGCTCAGCCCTAAAACAACATAACGTTTTGGAGAGTGTACAGACGTGTTCAGCTCACTGTGAGACGGTGGCGGCACAAATTAGGCTATGGCGGGCTGCCACAGTCTATATCATTTATGGGAAACACTGGACTTGATATGTAAACCTGCTGTGTTAGCTTAATTCAGCTAAAGTAGCTAATGTTAGCCCGAGTTTGCACTGCTCAGATTTTTGTAGGTAGTGGGGCATGTTTCCAGAGCATGAAAGGCAACTCCCAGCATTTGGAAGGTCCTGCCTCTAAAAGAATACATGGTGCTGACCATAAGCTGCAACTCTTGGCTTCAATCCAGTTCCAGCGCAAACCAATGCTTGACATCACATCTCGCTACATCCATCTTTATATACAGTATGCTTTATACTACTTAAATATGACCAAGTATAGACTCTAGCCCCATGTTGCACAACTTCTTTTCTCCCTCATTCTTTTTTTTTTTTTGGTCATACATGTGTATGTGACAGAAACATGAATCACTGAAGGTTGTAAAGAGTTGTTTGCAGTTAATACTTCTCTGCTGGACCAGACACTTAACCTTTCTTCACTGAGCTCTGGTGATGAGAGACCTAATGTAACCTAACCGCAACTTTCACTCAAGCTTCACCCACTGTAGGTGAGAGAAATGGCAGTGTCTTGTGGTTTGTAAAGCAGCTTTCATTCTGTATGTGTAGACTCACAGCGTAGAGGCAACAGGTCATGGTGGGATCACAAGGCCAGGGTTACAATGTATGGACCTTAATGTGTCCAGATCCAGCTACAAGAGATATAAAGACAAGGTCAAAAGGTCTCCAGCACAGGAAATGGGAACCACTTTGAGGGAAAGACCTTTGAGATGATTCGTACAGTTACTGTGACCAGTGAAAACAGAGACGTACAACTGTTTCTAAACCAATGTCATGTTTTTCCAAGTGTCTGCCACCATTCAGTCTGGGACTACAGATGAACTCAGTCACTCTATCACCCTCCCACTCAGTCACTGTAGATTATTAGAATTGCCCACAAGTACCACAAGTGAGCTGATACCAATTTATTTGACCACCGCTGTGCAGTTTGATCTTATAAACTGACATTATAACTACCTTTGTGTGGCTTGTCCCCACTACACTTTCAAATCACTTTTGCTGCAACGCAGCATCATTCGACAAGTAGACCAAATGCATACAAGCAACGCCGATCCTGGTGGCTGGTGACTTGTAATGTGAACACCATTTCTTTGCTGTTTACCTTGCGATTGTTGTAACAATAACTTTCCAGAGTTGTCTTTTATTATTCCAACCAGCGCAAAATGATTTGGCATCTGACATGCATTCATCTTTATCTTCTACTCCACTTACAGGCCTTTGCATTATTTTAGTAGGTCCTTTTTGGTGTGAATGAATGCAGCCTAAGCCCTCTTAAGATTTTTGCAGGACATCTTGGTCATCCATCTGTGTGTAAACTCCCACCAGCAGGTAACACTGAGCACTTGTCCACAGGAAGGTTAATTTATGGTTTTCTCCTCTTGCCGCTGGGAATCAGTTGTTGGATGTTATTAAAGCATAATTTCCATTGTTCACATTTGATTTCAAGAGTGTGCTGCTGGCAGGGCAGCTGATGTTCATTGTTAAGGTCCTGCAGATCTTATTGCAAAATTCAAATTCACATCATCCTTTAAAGACGTTCATGGTTTCTTGTTTGAATTTCTCACGTCTACTGAACTGAATGCAGATGATATGGTAAACGTCTACACAGACCTGTAAGTTATCCGAAGTAACTGCATCTTCAGAGGATGGATTTTCTCCAGTGTCTTATTTTTGTCCTCTCAAACTCGACTTAAAAGACATAAATGTTCTTATTTTATTTTATTTTTTTTAAAGATTTTAAAAATTGAAATATGTGATGTGGATAAAAGCCACTCTGACACACTGAGCAATACAGTCACCTCATACACAATTGTGAAAATTAACTCTCTGTGGTACCAAAAATTGTTAAAAAATATTAAAACCCAGCATGCTCTGTGATATGTTTTTAGCACAAAGAGGGAACACTGTGGGTATCTACGTATTAGGTTTCCCTTGCTGGAAAAAAAAGAAGATGAGCTGGATATTTAACTAGAAATCCATACACGTTATTTCTCAAGGGACTGTGTTCTGTGTTCCTACTTTTTTTCCCCCTCTTATCGTCACTGAAACAAGTCAGTTTGTCTGCACATCCATATTCATCATTTTCCCTCTGCATGAATATTAATTCAGCCTTAAATAAGAGTGGGAAAAAGAGCAAGAAAATGAACGAGTAAAAAGAAAATATGACAGAATATGTGCGATGTCAAATTCATGTCAGTTTCAAAGCCCCTGTGTCTCTATTCCTGTGGCTGACTTGTACCAACATGCTAATCAGCCTCTCGCTGTATCCTGTTCTGGCTAATTGTCGACAAATGATCTCAACTCCAGAATAATGTATGCATGGCCCTTCACTGGTACATACAGACAAGCCAGTCAAGTCAACTGCTTATGTTTCAACAAGCAGCTCAATTGCAGCATATAAATATAAACTTGAGAGCTGTGCACATTATTATGCACACTTGAGTCACTGTCTCATTTTCGCTCCCTCTCCTTTCTTTTCCTTTGCTCCTTGGTTTTCTGTGTTTAGGGTTGGTTACTGCACATTTTTCTGCTCAGTTTGTTTCTTTGTTATACTCTTTTACTGTCCCTCTCATCCCTCCCACTCTGGATCTCGTCTCATAGTTGGCTAATGTCACTGGCGCGTTTTTTAATTGAGTTTCGTTGTAAGTAAACGCTAATATTATTATAATTTCCTGACCGACAGTTAAATTAGAAGTAGCTTAATTACACCACGATTGTCTTCAGTGATTGAATTTGAGTTTAACCCTCTGGGAACCCACAAGAGAGGAAGGCTCTGCTGGGAAATTCATTCACTCACTTAAACTGAACCAGTCAACCACTGAATATAATACAAAAAAGAATTTGAGTTTAATATTTTTAAGAACGAAAACTTAATGAAGCACACCTGTTTTACAAAAAAAAACCTTTATTTACAACTTGCAAAGGGTCCAGTGGGAATTACGATTGAAGAATCCTAGCAGAGTCAAGGAAACCCATTTGAATGAAAATTTTAGACGCTAATTCCCAATGACACTGATGACTTAGTGCGATCCCAATGTTAAGCATTTTCCTGTGGGACAGCTAAAGAAATTTTTCGTAAGATCATTACATTAGAGTTGCTTGGGATGTCAGGATCAAGGAAGGTACATGAAGCATACATTTTCTCCAGTGCCTCATAACGGTTAAATTAAACTAACTAGAAATTATATTAAAATAGAAATAACAGAATGTGTGTTGACATCTAGTTCAAACATTTAGTCTCCAGCTTGTAGGTTAAAGAACAACAATGGGTTGATTCACAAGTGTTGACCTAATTGTATTAGGGCACAGGAAAAACAACATTCTTCATGAGAGTAGCATTTCCTTTCATCTGCAGCACTTCCATAACTTCTCTCCACCACCTGCCATAAACTCACACTGTAGAGTGTAGAGAAGAATATAATGCATATTGCTGAGCAATAAATCAATATATTATAATTAATGTGGGGGTGTCATAACTTTTCTTTACGTCTTTTACCTCTTTAAATGTAAGTATCTTGAGTACAGGTGCATATTGTTCCCGTCGGTCCAGAGCATAGTGGTCATCAGGAATAAACATAAAATTTATGACCTTATCAATTATGCATTCATGTTCCTATGATAGTGTGTCACTTTGTATTTATTACACTGTATGTGTATGAGTCGATATGCATGAAGTATAAGACCATGCTAGGACTGAAGACAGCCATAACAGTGAAGGGATTACAATATAGGAAGATGGACTGAGCATGTTTAATATATTGTATCATAGTACACAGTACATATGAAGGGACAACACAGGTCCAGAAGCAGAAGAGAAACAGGTTTGATTAGATCTACATTATACAACCTTAAATTTAGTTTGTATGTGACCCTTGTTTTGTTGTCAAATTTGAGTTTTTCAAACATCCGATATGTGTGTGCATGTGTGTGTGTGTGTGTGTGTGTGTGTGTGTGTGTGTGTGTGTGTGTGTGTGTGTGTGTTCATTTGTTTAAGTGTGTGCCATCTGGAAACTGATCTAAGCTTGCCAGGGTTTACTAAGCTAAAACACACTGTCCCTCAGCTGCTCCTCTCTCACACACACACACACACACACACACACACACACACACACACACACACACACACACACACACACACACACACAGACACACACACACACACACACACACACACATTACTTAATTTGTGAGGACATGCTGTGGTTTACAATAAACATTTAGTTACAAAAAATGTACGTTTATAACTCAGAAGGGGTAGAGCTCCTTGATGGAAGTTTCTGCCTCCTCCCCATATCACAATACTTGTCACTTGTTATCAATAGATTCATAACAGAATGGTGGTACCTAATAAATATGCCATGATGGGTGCGACAAATCAGCTCTTGCCTCAGATTTATGCCCTTAATAACTCCATTTGGCATAACGCTGACACCTGCTCAGCCAGGCAAAATGGAACTAAATATTTCAATCAGTGCCAACGCACGAAGACCTCTTTCTTTTTCCTTGTTTCATCTTTGACTGTCCTACAGTACTGCTAGCAGTGCCTCTCCTCTTGCCCTTTACGAGACTTAAGTATCAGTATCTGCATCTTTCCCTCTGAGTGTCTCTTTCTCCTGCCCTCTTTTTTTTTAGAGTGGGAATCATCTGGCAGATCTCTTTTAGGTATTAGTTTATGGGCCATGACATGAGCTATGAATGAGAAACAACGAGAAAGACCTGAGAACATTAATCATGGAGCAACATATGGTAATAGAAGGTTATCAATTCCCTCACACTCTGTGATTAAGGGAGGGAGAGAAGGAGGAGAGGAGGGAAGGAGATGACTGAGGGAGTGAAAGTGGTGGAGAGGGGCAAGAGATGGAATAAGAGAAGGAAGGAGGGAAGAAACGTAAAGCAGATGGAAAAAAGTCGGAGGGAACAGAAACAGAGAGGAGCCTGAGGTTAAAACTGTCCAACAAGGGTGATCATCGTTAATATAAAAAAAAACAACCCAAAAAAACCCAACTTAATTCATGGCATTGTTACATTTTTATTTCATTATCCTCCTCCCTCAGCTCTCCGAGGAGATATGAACAGGACAATCACAAAAGCTAACCTTGGTTGCTGGCTAGCATGCTGTCTATTGGAAATCCTCAATTTTTTTCTTAATGTTCTTAATTAATGTTCTTAAAGTTCTCCATATCATCAGCTATGTGTTATGTTTTAACATTTTGTCTAAGCTTGAAGTGGAGCATCAGGTAGTGTAGACTGTGACAGTTTTGGATTAGACGGTGGCCACATTTAAAGATTACAACATTATTATATGACTTTTTGGTTTTTACAATCCTTGAATACATTTTAACAGGAGGTGCTTGCTACATGAATAGGCATTTTTGTGTCTGATGTAGACCTAAACAGACACAAGAGCTCCGTGGGGGCGGAGCAGGTGGACCGATGTGCAGACACACAGAGGCAAGGAGACAGGGGCACAGTTAGACAAGGTATTTATTAAAGCAGGCTAGTGGAAACTAGTACTGGTAGCTGAGAAACTGGAGCTCGGGTTGATAGTGGGGAAACTGGGGCTGAGGATTGGGCTGGAAGTTAGGAATCGGGGACTTAGGCTTGGACTCGTAGCTGGGAACCAGGGGGTGAAGCTTGGGCTAGAAGCTTGGAACCAGGAGGTGAGGCAGGCTTAGGTAAGGGTAGGAGGTCCAGAGCAGAATCTGTGGAAGCTAGATAGAGCGGGGTCCAGGACAGGGAAGCAGGGCTGAAGAGTCAAGGGACAAGAGACAGGGAACATAGACAGAGCAGACGGGACTGCAGGGAACAGGAGACACAGACAGAAGCTGGAGCAGATGGGACTGCAGGGAACAGGAGACGGGGACAGGAGTCAGAGCAGATGGGACTACAGGGAACAAGAGACAGGCTCAGACGAGGGAAAAACAGACAAGAAGAAAACTGGTAAATGCAGGAGAAATAACTTGAAGTGTAGACTTCCTGAGCAGAGGCTACGATCTGGCAGGGCTACATATAAGGGTTTTGATTATGGAACGGGTTGCAGCTGGTTGAGCTCCTCTGACTCCAGCACACCTGTGTCGGCTCAAACCATCATATACACAGGGAGAAAGAGGCACTGGGGAAGGGGCAACAGGTAGCGAGACACAAGACCGAGGCAGGAATCGTGACACAAGTACTTACCTCTCTGTCTACTTCAGTAAAGTGCCTGTTGGTCAGAAAAGGATCTAAAATTAATTCAATTGATTTGTGTTTCTTTATGGTTGAATATAAGAACAAATACATAATATTACCTTGAGTCCTGTGGGAAATCAGCATTGGTAAATTCGAGCAGTCCTTTGGGCTTTACTATGGATTGGTTAAAACTAACATTTTTGTGAATGCTCCAATAAACAGTAAAAAGTAGAAAAGAGCAATTTGTGTTTGTGTGTGTGAATGTATCCTTTTACTCTTAAATACATTGAGTACAGTTAAATTACCAACATGGTTAGTTTGTTCATCTATTTAAAAAAATATTTCTGTTAGCCTGTAAAATATGCCTAAACACTGATGTGTAAATAAGATAAGAGGCTAACCTGACTTCACACCCCACTGCTGCTTGTGGAGCTGGGTGCCTCCCGCCTGCCTCCTCCTGAGGGTTTTGGTGGAGATTTATAGACGATCCACCCTGCTCTCATCACCATGCGGCTGAATTATCTCATCGGTCGCATTAATCCGCCGATTACATTTGATTTAATTTTCATAATAATTAAAGTGAACCATCACTAAAATTAAAAGCATTCGGGAGGTGTGTAAGCGTGTGCACATGTGTGAGAGTTGGGGGGTGGTTGGATGTGCTCATAGATGAAAGAAAGGGCTGCTGTTGTGGTATTTGTGCCGCCACAGTCTCTCTCTCTCTCTCTCTCTCTCTCTCTCTCTCTCTCTCTCTCTCTCTCTCTCTCTCTCTCTCTCTCTCTCTCTCTCTCTCTCTCTCCCCACCTGCTCGAAGAATCCCGATGAAGTGATTAGATTGATAGGTGCGAAACGCAAAGAAGGAATGGGAGGAGTGGACAAAAATGATTAAATTAGCATATCACAAATGCCTCACACACTGCCACCCCTGGAAAACAAAATCCCAAGCTGCCTAAGGCCTGCCGCAGTGCTGAAGAGCCCGGGACCTGTGAGTGTGTTTGAAACCCCACACGGCAGGATTTAAAAACCCAAGCCTGAGCTGGAGACAAAGTAGGAGTAAAGCCTCCTGGTGCTGGGAGACGGTGTGTGAGATATCTGCATTAGGTGGCAGCAAAGATACAGTACTCTACTTCCTAGCCTACAGTGTCTTCCTCCGTGCAGAGTGTACAGTATGTGTGTGTGTCAGAGAGTGAGAGAGAGAGAAGGGCAAAGAGAGAGGCCTATTTTTTTAATCATGAGCACATGGAAACCTAGAAATACAGCATCAAATAAAAATACAAAAGAACATTTTAATCAATACAATTGATTAAGAACAACAGTTTTGAATGATTCAATGAGTTCTCACAAAAGATCCATATCAAGATGTTTACCTTTTTTTTCACCAAAATTTCATACAAAGGCTTGTTTTTTGTAACCAATCTTCACATACAGCAATGTCACTCCCCTGAATTTTAAGTCAGTTTGAGTGTATTTTATCACACGTTTTATCATCACGCAACCAGAAGTTGTATTTTGTGCTACAAGAGGATACAGACCTCTTGCAAAGTCGAATAAGAGTCTTAACGTAAATATTTTCTCAGCCTCAGAGAACTGGACTACTACCATACTAAACGTTAAATAAGTTAATGATATACAGCAGTATATTTATTTAGATATGCATCCTGAAATAAATATATTTCATAGGTTAAAAAAAAAAAAAAAATCACAACAGCAGAGCACTTGGGCCTGCTAGACTGTAGAGCACTGATGGGAAACAATGTTAAATGTTTGTAAGGTAGTAAGCTGTAGCAAGGGTAAAAACTTTAGTCAGTTGTTAGTGTAAACCAAGTGGGTCACTGGTAAAGGTGTGACGATACACTCAGCTTACGAGACGATACACATTATTGGGTTCACGAGAATGAGACAAGATGAGAATTTAGCACTATTTTTAAGAAACTTCAATGATGAAATATATGACTGTAAAAATGGTCTTTTATTTGACTAAAAGTCACAAAATACAAAACAATGCAGGTGCATTTTGATTTAAATAATCATCTTGTAATGAATGTCACTTCAGTTCTACTTTCTACTGTAGGTATGAATCAAGTGCAGTATGCAGCTCTGTAAAAAGTTTTGCACCCTCCCACCCCCATATAGATAGATATATAGAAATAACAACCATAAATACCAAAATTATACAATCACAAATACCAAAAATTAAGTAAATAGAATAGAAACAATTCTAGTATATAAATATAAAAGAAAGAATCAAATTATCACAAATTTTAACATATTGCTAATAAAAACAAAAATAAAAGTAAATTACACAAATCGTATATATCACACAAATAGACAACATACTTATAAATTGTGGTTTCATTTTTCATGTGACTTTTTGCATCTTTAGGCTACAACACAAATTAGCAGTGCTAGATTCCTATGCTCCTCCTACCTTGGGCTTTCAGTGGAGAGACCTGAGGTTATCTACCCCTGCTCTTCTCAGCAGGTAGAAGCCTGCTAGTTCACAAACTAGAACGAGGGCACCCACTCTAACAAGGTTAATTGACCCACAATGTGACATTATAAAAAGAAGAAAAAAAACTGATCTTCTTTTTTTCTTTTTGGGTGTGTGTGCTTTGTGCTGCCCCCAGCATGATGCCCATATTGCCCATATTTAAATCTTCCATTAATGCTGGTTGCAGCTGAACACTGTTTCGCGAGACAGCATTCACCTCAACGAAAAAATATGGCCATGTTTAATATTCCAAGATCTCGTGACACGAGAGTTTGAATCACCCAAAAAATTCCAACTACAAAAAGATTCCTTGATATCAATGAGTTAATCTTATGAATACCACAAACCATTATATGATTGGGTTTGATTTCATTCAGTGACATTGACCAAGTGGCTACTACCACAACTTGAGGCCAAAGCCAAATTGAAGTACCTTAAATTGCAACGCCACCAACGGCAGTTAGATGCTGGCTCCAGAAAATCACTGGCTCTGATTGACTCCCATTAAAATGGGTCAGTTCCCTGTAGAAATACAGAATACAGAAAATCATTTATTTTTTATTTTTTGGTCTCAATCACTTGGGTGTATAATAATTGTGCTGGTGGTCATTTTGGAAACGATACTTCCTTTTAAGATTTGAAGGCTCATTGCAACTTTGATGTCTGCGTAGTGGGTGTTTGTTGACAGTTGTGATGGCAGTTAACTCGTCTGCTACTCTTCCTGGCTCCGGTACTCACTGAGTCTGACTGTTCTCGCTGTATTTCTATAAGTTTAACGTTACTTCATAAGGATAAACTGTTGGCACAATTTACCCAAAGTAGCTAATGTTAGCCCAAGTGTGCACTGCTCGATGTTCTCAGTAAGTTAATATTTGCTTGGTTCAAGGTAATGGTGCATGTTTCCACACTCCATATTTGGAAGGTCCTGGCTCCAATTGGAAAAGATGGCGCAAGCCATAAGCAGCAACTCCGGGCTTCTATCATAAACCAACATTATGAAATATGTCTGTAAAACCAACCAACAAGACTAGCTAACTTTCTTCTGTCAAACAGTAGATGAAGAGTTTGAGCGTGATCTAAAAGCTGATTGGCTCAGATGTTTAATCAGCAATCGTAATGGAGAGGCCAGCGATCTAGTCTGAAGAGCCAATTCATGGTTGGCATGCTGACCAGCAGGATAGTGACTGGCCTGCTGTTAGCAGACCGATATTATAGTGTGCCTTACATGAAAATTCTAGTGTGAATCTCATATGTGTGAATCAATATTAGCTATGTGCTCAAGTGGATTTTTAATTTTAGCTATGTGCTCAAGTGGATTTTATCTTTGTTCCCAAAAATGTGCATTTTCAGAAAAAAAACTCTTTTACCCCAAATGTCTTAATTTCAATTGTTATCTATATTCTCCCAGTTTTACTACACCCACCAAATCTCTACTTTCTTACCTGATGTAGATCCAGGAAAAATGAATGCATTATTTTTAAGTTGGAGCATTTGTACTTAACCCACCTCTAGACAAGGCCTTAAAGAACGTTGTGAGTTAGACATATTCTAATCAGGAACTGTACTAACCTAACATTCACAGTAGTGCAGTGCAGTAATGGCATTTCTCTGACAGGTTGGAAAATGTGCCAATTCTGCATCCAATCCAATAATTGCAGCCAGAATCCCACCAACGGGGCAAGAGAAAACCCTGTGCGAAATAAGCTAATGAAATCAAACGTGCAGTGCGGTTTTGCATGTTAATGCTGGCAGTGGGTGTCGATAGCGTTTAAAGATGTCAGCAGGTGGATAGCGAGATGGATGGCCCTCTGCCTGCCTTTCACTTCCCAACCCAAGGAAGTTAAACAGCATCTGCCTTAAATAGAAAACTTCAATATCTATTTAGACAGAGGGAAGAGAGACAGGAGAGCGAGGGAACGATAGAAAGGGAGAATGGATGAGAGCGAAAGAGAGTGAAAGAGAGAGAGAAGAAAGAGTTGAAATAAGGCAATAAGTCCCTGACCTCAAGTGCACATTGCGACACATTGACGCTGTTGTCATTTGTTAATCAATAGAAGTGCTATGCAGGCTATACGTTTAATGGCATGAGATTGGCAAACCTGTAACAAAATTAAGGGAAGACTAAAACCACAGCCTGTTTTTCTGTTCAGTCAATTTACAACCTCAATGACTTGTACAGTGCTGATGTAAACATGACTTTGAGTCTAACACCACTCCCACATCAAAACCTTATAACATTGATTTGGCTTTAGCATTAATGCAGTGAACTTCAGCTTTCTCTCAAGTGCTGGGCAAATTGCAAACTTCAGAATTCTTAGATTCCCATTTCTACTGATTTTCTTAACTCTCTGTATTCATTACCCTAAATAAAAATACATGTATTCTTTTTTTAATTTTTAATTTATTTTGCTGGGTCTAAATTAAATGTGTCATCCATTAAAATAAATAGTGTAGATCTCACATGTCCTCTCTTTCTCACTCTTCCTCTGTCTGTTTGTAACATGCACACACACAAACAAACAGAGGGACACTTTGGGATGATTTACAGGATAAATAAAGCATTGCTCCAATTAGTCTAAAGTCAAATAAATTAGTCATAAATTCAATCAACTAGATATTATGAGGTTGAGATTCATGCTGTTGGTCGTTGTAGAAACATGTTCTTTAGGCCAATATAGTGTATTAATATTAAGAAGTATAGATAATATGATGTATAGTTTTCAGTGTTTGATCATGTCAGTGTAAATGCAAGAATAACTCTGCATTCCTGTACAATTCTGTTGTAAATAAGTGCATCGGTGGTAGATCTCATTGTACAAAGTCTAAAGTGGATATAGTCAGCACCTACACTTACATAAAATATGATATGATAATGATATGATGACAAGAGGACACAAAATAGTGAAATTTACCAAGGCGCAACACAGCATGGGCAATAAAATGCTTGTCTAAGTTCAATAACAATGCTGTGCTGGTCACTTTTTACATGTTTTTTTTTCTTTCATTTTTTCTCTCCCAAGCACTGTGTATTAATTCATGTAGTAGTGATTCAGGATATTTTGCGTTGGAGGGGAGGACAAAACTTAACCACAAAAATATGTTGTATTTCCAATTAAAGTTAAATTAAGTTTCAGTGAACATATCATGCAAATTTTGAGCCTAAAGTTTAAGTACTTTCACTTTAATTTTATATTCTAAATATATTTTGGTGTGGTCTCTTAGCCCACTGCCCAGAAAAATGTGTGCTTATTAATGTCACAGTGTGGCCTAGTTGTAAGAGACTCTCTTATAACCAGATCATCATGGGACATCTTTGATTTGTGATGATCTGATCTTGGTAACGGCAACTCAGTAAACATGTATCTGCTGCTACTGAAGACAACTCATAACTGTAAATCCCAAATCTAAATATAATAATAAAGGGGGAATTTGATTAAAATGTTTATCTGATGGTATAAGCTCATTAAAGTCTATCTCTTATGTAAAGTAGGCTTTGGCATCCACTGTGAGACCAAACATATCTTGAAACAAATTTTACTTAAATGTGACAAGTGATATTTTCTAAAGTAGTAGTATCCTGCCTATACTACCATGTATGACACATACTGCTACGTATATTGGTCACCCCGGGGGACATATAGAAGGCCAGGAGCACTTGAGAAAGAATGAACAAACTTCTGCGTTTACACTGATCTCCTGGCTCCTCTCATCTGTGTGTGTTTGTTTTACAATACCTGTGTCTACTGTATCTGAGCTGGCGTCACTCCATCGCTTTTTTTCTCGCTCTTTTATTCTTTCCCTCTGTGTGTTGGTGCATTCATCTTTCGTTGAGCGCATGGCAGGGCGCGATCACTTTGTCCTCTTGTTCATTGCCGTTTCTGTCCTCTGCTTTTCGTGCTGTGCTTTTTTTCTCTGTCTCTTTTCTCTTCCCCTATTGTTAGCTGCTGCCCCCCCCCTCCCTCCCTCCTCTCTCCCTCACCCTCTTGCTCTCTCACTCCTGTTCAGTTCCCTCTGTGCTCGCTCTGTCTCATGGGCCCTGACCTCCCATTGTGACCCCACAGAGCCGCAGTGACTTTGGTACACAGTGCAGCCTAGTTGGTAGAAGTCAGTGCAAAGGCTACAGATATGAGCTGCAAACTTTTTTCCCTCTAGTCAGCATAAAAGTATGTGTGTGTGAATAGATCCTGTTGCATGCAAGTCCTCCATCTCTCTCAGTGTGTGTGTGTGTGTGTGTGTGTGCGTGGTGGATCCTGTTGCATGGTAGTCCTCTATCAGTGTCTGCCTCCTGATCTGATTGATTGTTCTGGGTAAATTAGGACTGGGCGCTGGTGAAGGGGACAGGAGTGAGTTACACCCTTCAACCCTGTCCTTCCCTCCACCCTCTTTCCTTTCTCCTCCTCTGTGTCCCTGCTTTTATCATCTTCCCCCTCCATGTCCTCATGTTCCTCATCTCTTTCCTTTCCTTTGTTGTTGCTTGTCTTCCTCTTGTCACTATTCTTCCAGTCAGCATCAAATGTTATGTCATGTGGCCTTCAGTCCAGCACACCTTTCATACATCACATTTGTTATATTTTCACCCTTCTCCAATCAAAAAAATCAGATATGTATATTATTTGTATTGCAAATGCAGTATCCTCATTATTTATTACTAACATTTCTCATTTTTACTTTACTTCTGAAGAAATACATCATATCTCTGTGTTGTAATAATGTAAGATCACTGATTATGAAATACGTTCTCCTGATGTGTATAGACATGGATACACCTGCATTGTACACACACTCTTGTTGGATATGTACCTCCATACTGGCATGTGACAGGCTTCAAATATTTGAGAGCTAGAAATACCGCCTTATGTTTGTATGCCTCGGCTGACAAGTCAGGTTGCAGTTTACATCCATGTCCGTCCAGGCTCATGTAATATATGCAGTGAAGACTTTATTAAATAAAATGTATGAAGTTATTTTCCTTGTATGTATTCACAAGCTTGGTCAATTAAGCTGATTCTGATAGAGCACACAGTTGTATCCATGGCAGTAGACAATATGTCAGATAAGAAGCTACACATTCTAAAACATGGATATAAAATGTCATCACCCCATCATTTTATCCTATTAGATATTTGTGTGAAACTTTGACATAATTAGCATATTCATTCTTGAGTTATGACCAAAAACATGTTTTTTAGGTCACGGTGACCTTTGACCACCAAATTCTAATCAGTTCATCCTTAAGCCCAAGTGAAGGTTTGTGCCAGATGTAATGAAAGTCCTTCCAAGCGTTCCGTTCACATTCACGAGATTGGGGCAGACGTGAGGTCAATGACCTTGACCTTTGACCTTTGCCCATTAAAATCTTATCAGTCTATCCTTGAGTCCATGTTAGACGTTTGTGTCAAATTTGAAATAGTGTGATATAGTGTTCATGAGAGTCTCACTGAGGGACATACAACCTAAAAAACAAATTATGTTATAAACCATAATTTGAGAAGTTTAAGAAAATGGCCTCCATTATGAAATTATTCTTTATTTAGTATACATAGTCTTCATTTGTCAAGTGAAGTAAATGATCTGGCAAGAAAAAAGGTTACTTTTGTGTAAGCACAGTTCCCAGGATGCTCAGTCTCAGAGTACCTGGAATTTTATTTAAACACCAACTATTATTTACTTGGTAAGATATGGATCAAAATTAAACACATACTCAACACATTGTTTATGTTTTCTTTGGACTCCTACTATTTTAACAATGTCACATATAAACTCAATGTGTTGATCTCTCTGTAAGTAAAACTAGCCTGATTGATCCAATGAGTGATAAGCTACTGTTGATGTGGTGCATTTCCATAACAAATCAATGTTGCTTGTCTATCAATGCAACAGTAGCATGGCTTTCCTTCTGGCCTATAGGGCAACACTGTTCTTGATAGAAATGAGACTAGTATTTCCCCTTATGACTCTTTGAAAAAAGGAGAACAAACAGCACTATTATGACTGGTATGGGATTGTCACAACTTTGCACAACACACAATGTATACCCAACTGATGAACTTAATAGCAAAACAAAAAATAATAATTGGTTAAAGCGAGGTTAATTTGTGGATCTCATGTGTTCACTGGGAAAAAACAAGAGTTCACTTTGTTATCATCAACCATTTTACTATTGTACTAGATTCACCAAATGTATGACCTATTTCTGGGATGTATTAAGAAAAAAATACAGAAAGTGACACATTTTCAAATTGTAATGCTATGAAAGTTATGTTAATCTTTTTTAGGGAGCACAGGACTTAAATTAACTACTACTTGTTCCTCCTCTAACTCGCCTTGCCTCTCCTCTCCTCTCCTCTGCTCTCCTCTCCTCTCCTCTCCTCTCCTCTCCTCTCCTCTCCTCTCCTCTCCTCTCCTCTCCTCTCCTCCCCTTAACATAGTTGTTACTCTTAAACTGCTGAATTGGTAACATTGTCAAAAAAGCTATCAGCAAATGTGGCTGGGAAACTGGACCCCCCTCCTCCATAAATAGATGTTTGTTTCTGCGCTCTGTGTTTGTTTGTGTTGCCTCTTTCTGGATTGAGCCTGCAGGGACCATTTTTCAGATAAGACAGCAAGGCTTTGGGGAATACTTAGACTTCCTCTTTTCTGCCCTCCCCTATGCTTCTCCCTTCTCGTCTTGTTGAGGTATCTCTCTTCTCTTCTCTTCTCTCATCACTTTACATTATTTTGGTCATATTTACCTCTCTTCCATATTCTTTTTGGCCTTGCTCTCACCTATTTTGTTCTTCTATTGTCTGTTTTTTCAGGACAAAAAGTACTGCGTAATGTATATCTTTGTTCAGACTGACAACAATGCATTTCTCTAAAATCAGTTTAATATTCTCAATGATATAGCATACAGTCTGTAGTTCAAATAATTCTGTCCGTCCATCTGTCTGTTTTGTGTGACTGAAACATATGTAATGCTTCCACTTCATCTGCTGCTGCTGCTTTACAGTAAAGCTGTTTGTTTTTTCCTGCAGTAGGACTCCGACTCTGACTATCTGCAGAACGCTGGTGTCCTGGAGTGGCACATCAGTTTGGTCAGTTCGCCCAGCACTCCTTCCTCCTCTTTCTCCCACCCTTCCTCTTTCTCTCACTTCCTCGTTCTCATACTACCAGCCACTTGAGAAAAGAGAGGAGCCCTGCTTCATGGCTTAGAGAATGAGCTCTGCCTCTCAGCTGCAGACCGAGAGCAGCGAGAAGAACAGAGAGAAGGGGAGAGGAAGGAGTAAAGAGGAGAGGAGAAAGGCAGCGGCACACTTGCATCTGTTGTGGCAACCAAGAAGCAAATGAAAGTGTGAGAGAGGCAGAGCGGGCATGCCAGAGTGAGAGGAGAGAGAGAAAGAGAGAGGAGATGTCAGACAGCCGTGTCCTTGAGAACTGCACCGCAACTCTTTGAAGAGAGCCGGGAGACGGTGTGAGTAACGTGCATCTCAGCGGGACATGTGTGTTTTATGTGTGTGTGGTGCATGGTTGCACATGTACACTACTGTGCATGTGTGGGTGTGTGTGGGTGTGTGTGTAGATCAAGTATTCCCCACATTGTGGGGACATAATTCTGTTTACACAGTCATGTTGTGGGGACTCACCTCTCTTATGGGGACAAAAAGCGAGTCCCCTTAACGTAAATAATTAATTTTAGTGTAAAGATTTAGTTTAAAGTTAAGGTAAGGTTAGAGTGAGGATAAGAGTTAGGGTTAGGCAAGTAGTGGTTATGGTTATTGTTAGGGCAAGGCTTTAGGAAATAGATGTAAGTCGGTGTAATAGTGTCCTCTGAAGTGATGGAAACACGACTGTGTGTGTGTGTTTGTGTGTGTTTGTGTGTGTACCTGCTGCTTGCACGCTGACCTGCCAAGCTCACAGTGAAGTGGGTTTGGCTGCCGATCTTCTCTGCTATTGTCTGCCTGCCTAAGTGTTGCTGACAGGGGATTATGGCAAATACAAAACGCCGTATGGACCAAAGAAATACAGTGCCAAACTTCATAGACACACGCATGCATGCATGAAGCTACATGTTGAGAGCTCTGTTTGATAGCACTAGTGTGTGTGTGTGTGTGTGTGTGTGTGTGTGTGTGTGTGTGTGTGTGTGTGTGTGTGTGTGTGTGTGTGTGTGTGTGTGTGTGTGTGTGTGTGTGTGTGTGTGTGTAAATGCTAGCATGCATGTGCCTTGTTTAGTTGTTTGTTTTGATTTTGAAATCTGGAGCACTTAACAGTTTGTTAAGGCAGAAAATGATATTGGTAAAGAGCATTTATACTCTTGAATATATATATTTTATTTTATTTATTTTTTTTGTACAGTTGTTCATCATGCAGGAGTGTTGAAACCACCTGTTACTATGCACTACTACTACTTTGCAACATCAGTTGTGAGTTTAGAATAAAACTGTGAGCAGTCTCTCTAACCTGTTATTCAATACAACTTCAAATACGCTTCTGCTGGAAAGAATACTAAATAACAGTTATCAAACTTTTTAGTAGCCTGGAAATAAATTAGTGACTGATTAACTTACTCAGTACTTTACAAGTATAAAGAAGAAGAAAAATACTACCTGCCAAACTAAAACTAATTTGAAGTCGGCTACTATACTTGAAGTGGGCTTGTGGTTTGGGGGTTGCATGTTGGAACCCTGTGTGGTCTAGGGATCAGAGCCAAACGGTGTGACCCATTGAACTATTTGTAACTAATCATAGGCCACAAGCCACACAGCATGCCATGCAGCCCAGTTGGGTTACACTCATCAAAATATAATCAGAGTTAACATGTCACTCGTGTTTCTGAAGGCGTTGTGCAGATGTATGTCATTACTGAAGACGTGTGCCATTTTATGGCATTAAGTACCAAAAGGCTTATATCATTAGGTTGGCAGGCAGATGAAGTATCCTCTCCTTTCACATTTACGATGAAGTGCAACCAGTAGAAATGCATTTCATAGGTAGGATACCATCACACCCTAATCTAAAAATCCCTGGCTTGCATCATCATATCTTATGAGGCAATGTAGGTATCATATGTCCAGTATCATCTACTCTGTTTGATCATTTATAGGGAGACAAGTGTGTCAGAGATCATACTTTCCAGGATATATTTACATATCAAATTATAGCATACTAAGTGCATAGCTAGCATACCAAAGAATGAATATCATTTCTCTTTCCTGCAGTAGCAGTTATGAAAGGCATACTTGCAGCCCTTTTGAGCTACTGTCAGTATAAATTAATAATTCAATGCCATTTCTACTTTCTGTGTTGTTATTGGAGTTTCATTCCAGTTTATTACAACAGTATATGGCACAGTATCACTAATATTAAATCGCTGACATAAAGGATGTCCTTGATAGCCATGTATTTCTAATTTGACCAAATTATTTGCTATCAAACATACTGTCGACATTCCCAGTTTCAAATTGGCAGTTGAACCACAGCACAGTTTCTTCTTGTGGTAACTATATATTGCAATGACTGTATAACATAGTTATTTTTATTTTACATAAATGTGATACAACCTGTTACTAAACAGGGTATTTAAATTCTATATTTAACTTTGAAATAAATTTAAAACCATTTTTTCTAAGTCATAGTATAGGAAAACAAGTGAAAGGAGCACCTAATTACTAAAGTCTCTCACACATTAGTCTTTACAGGTAAGATGGGTTAAATAGGTCACTAAATAGGGAAATGTATTCCACAAACTAATATATTTGAATGATAAATATTATGCTAGTGTATAACTTCCTGCACAAGGAATATAATACATTTACTATACAGTACATGGTATGAGTATATCATTTTGCATCATAATTCCTCTAACTAATGTGCTTTTAGCATCAATGAACTGCGAGGAGTAATAGGCAGAGTTGATGTTGTCCATGGTATATATTTAGACTTTAGAAACTGTCCCCAGGGTGAGCATGTAAGTGTACAGCATGTAGTGTGATTGTGAGAGCATGGTGTGCAAATGTGTGTGTGTGTGTGTGTGTGTGTGTGTGTGTCAGTGCATGTAGTGTATTTGTGTGTGCGCAATGTGTTTTAGGCTGTTCCAGCCAACCAATTGAGGTCAGCCGCTCAATAATTAAAGCATGTCACTGGTTAGAGCGCGAGCTGGGTCGGCCAATCAGTGAGGCTGATGTCAGATTGGAGTGAAAGGGAGTTGGGGTGAGTGTTAAAATAAAGAGAGAATTGGAGGATAAGGAGGGACAGAGCCTAGGACTGAGATTAGGGGAGAAGTTTTTTCAAAGTTTTAAGACTGAGCGATTTCCATTCTTGTCAGTATTCTTAAAAGGTTTTCAGATCTGTTCCTTGAAGTGCCGCTGGTCAGTCCTGTACTGTGTCTTGCCATGGTTGTCCATTATTTTCATTTGTTGCCGTATATGTAGCTAAAAAGTTTTTTCATTTAACTTTATTACAGTATCTGAGGCCTGAGCACATCTTACAGCAGTTACCTAGAAGAATATCAGGTAAGAGGAACAGTGCAAACAAGTCATACTGTAAATAAGTTGTTTTCTGATTAAAATAACACACAGGGAAAAAGTTGCAATACTGTAACTATAGCCTACTGTACATGTTTTGGTGGAAACAACATTGTTTTATCTATTGATTCCTTTTCACATTTATATATTTCAGAGCTCTAGTGCCTTGAAGTCTTGCTGTTCTTAAAAGCGTTACTACTTTTCTTATGCTTCATAATAAGAAAATTATAAGCATGCATTTTTTGTCAGTTGCTCTCACCTAGGTTGTACAGTATGTTACATAACACTATGCTAAAAATTAAAATTGGCACTTTTTATTAATAACAAATGATGATAATTATTTTTTATTCACATTTATATTGCTGATTTATTTGTCTTGAGCTATTTCTGGCATTTTGAGGTTAAGCATTCTGACAGTGGGCAGCACCTCACCTACTTTTCACAGAGCCGACTGGGAGCTTAGTGAAATTTACATGTCCTCTCTGTATTTGCATTGTTTTCCTTTGGATGCACTGGTTCCCCACCTACCAGAATACATGCTGGCTGCTATTAGGGACACTCTTGTCATGATCAAGGCACTGACCTCAGCTCACAAGTGGAGTTAGTCTCTGGGTGTTGCACCATGTGCCCAGCCAAGTGCTCCTAAATATGGGTCAAATGCAGAACATGAATTTCCCCAAGGGATTTAATAATGTAAAACCTAGTTATTTTGTATTGCCGATGATCAACAGCTGGTTTGTTTGGTCTATTTGACCTGTGCATTGTGATGGCAAATAGAAAAGCAGAAAGGATAGAGGTGTAATGGACCCAGAGCACAGCCAGCTAATAAGACCAGTGGCAAAATTTCATATAATACACGTTAAGTCAGGGCTCCAAGGTGCTGATTCTGCAGCTGTCAGTGGTGCAGATTTGGGAACTAGTCAACATATTCGCAGCAGTTCTCACTAACAGTAATATCTGCTGTCAGTGGGAAGCGAATGACACATCCTTATTAATCTCACTTGTTTCTACCTGTTTGTTTGGTTATAAACCGTATGTGGTTGGGATCTGGTTGCTATATCTTTGCACTGAAGCAGTTTGAGCTCTGAGCTTTATCCATCATTTTCTGTATTGTGTTGTACCTAGGCTTTACACGATCAGGATTTTTGGGGCCAATCACCGATTAGTGAGTTTAAATAAACCAATCATCGATCACCGATCCGATTACGTGAGGGAGCAATATGTGTATTTAAAACCTGTTAAGTATAAACCTTGCCTTCTCACTGTCACGGCTATAGGGACGGGTACTGTCTAAAGTCGTTTGCTTTAGCATACATTTCGGTGTTCGTTTTTCTGTGTCCACGCTCCATTTCTTAAACTCGGCACTCCTTGTGTTCCTTATCCAGGTGCCTGATTAAATTTGTGGTGTTGAAACAATTTTTAGATGCTCCTCCACAAGGTACTTCAGTGTTGCACAGATTGCAAATAGCTTGTGTTTTATCTGTCTCATTTACTCTGAAAAGAAGTCCCACACCACTGACATGTTTGTTTGAATCCGACAGCTAATGATTCAAGATTCAAAAAACTTTATTGAGCCCTGTCCATCGTGACAGGGCTCAAAACGAGCTGTCGGAATCAGACAAATGTGTCGGTGGTGTGGAACTTCTTCGGAGTAAATGAGACAGATAAAACACAAGCCATCTGCAATCTATGCAACGGGAACATCTGCAAAAAGTTTCAACACGACAATGACGACATTGATCGGATCGGCGAATTAAGACATTACAGCCGATCTCACAAATTGCATAAAATGCAAAATATCGGCCGATATAGCCGATCAGATCGGTGGAAAGCCTAGTTGTACCTATCTTAGTGTTGTGTAGTCTGTGTAGAAAATTATACTTTAATTCGACTACTGCACATTTCTAAATCTTTATTTTTTTAAAACCTTTTTACTGTCAGTTACTTTTACTATATACCATTACCCTTGATGCTTGAATATTGTCTGGAGGATGTAAACTGACCACAGACTAAAGCCTGATGTGAGCTTCTATTTATTTGGAAGCTAGGGTGATGCGGGTTCCTATTAATACTCTATGCAGTGGTTGCTGCCTGCCAGCCTGATCATACACACACACAGAAATTGGTAATCAGAGACTTGAGGCTTCTCAAACACTACATACTACATTCCACTTCAAGCCTTGATGATATCATTTTGGACAGCATATCATTGGTGACATCACTGTAAACAGGAAATTAATTAATGTAGAAACTTAATAACTGAGGATTTCTAAGACTTTCTTCCAAGAAAAAACAATACAATAGGTCATTATGTCAGTTGCCCTAAAACAACATACAGTATAGTAACATAACAACAGATGACACATATCAGGCTTAGTAAATATGACCCAGGGCAATTCAATACATAAAGGTATTCATCCCCTAATCTTAACCCTTTGGTTTAGATTAACCATTTGGTTAAGATTAGATTGGCCATGGCAACAAAGGTTGCCTAACTTCACAGAAGCAGTAACTTTAACCCACACCATGTTTCTCTTACCTTAACAAAGTGATCATTTTATCCCAATCCGTGATCTTTACCTAAACGTAACCAAGTGATTTTTAAGCCTAAACCTAACCTGACAATAACTGTCAGTATCCTTGCATGTTCATTGACACCTGCTGGACATTTTGTGTGTTGCAACCATGTGCTTTTGTTTATTTTGGGTAATGACTCCGCCCTCACCTGTCATGCTTCCATGTGGTCATTGTCGGCCATTTTGTGCTCACCTGTTCTCTGTTAAGTCCTAATGATTAGGCCTACTTATTCTGTGCTCTGTCAGCCCAGTTTGTCAGATTGCCCCAGTCTTTTGTTCTGAGCATATCAAACCGTTGTTACCTGCTTTGCCTGTCTGCCAACCTGCTTGTTTGAACTCTGCCTGTGAACCTGGTTTTTGGATTTTGCCTGCCGATTTGGATTATCTGCCTGTTTGGACTGCTTATTTGGACCTGACCCTTGCCTGCCTCTAGAGTCTAGACCACTCTTTGGACTGCCCTCTGGTTTGTCAGCTCTTCTCCTGTTTCAGTTTTGTGGCCAAAGGCCTGCATTTTTGTTGAGTTTTTTCACCGTTTGACGGGACATTCTTTGTTGGAGTTGTTTTTTGACTTTTTTCTGTTCAATTAAAAACTCTTGAATTTGAACTTTTTGCATTTGGGTCCGAACTTTCTACAAAACCTGACAAATAACCAGTGTTGTCACACCATAAAACATCACTATTTTTTTAACAGTGATTTGTAACTGTTTTGCATCTGGTCCAAGTGATATTTAAAACACATGAGAGTAGAGGGATTTAAAAAAAACAAACAATTAATCACTAATATTTCAAGCTCTTGATTTATCTTCCTGTGCACCTACAACAATGCAATTTTTTTGGAATAACTCATTTTATTTTCATTTTCCCTTCTTTTTACTCCCTTACTTTACACTTCAGAGTTTCTTCTGGGGTATTTGTGCTTGTTTGACTGTCATTGGGAAAGCCAAAATATTTTTTATAATTTTAGGTTACTTTAATTATCCTCATAAATGTCTCTTGCCATTTATAACTAATTTCTTGTTCCTCTCAACCTTTTAGCTTCAAGTTGTTGAGTCTATCCACTGTCTCTCTGTTCTCTTAAAGTATTCTGTATTTACTGCTAATCCTTTTTATGCTTCTCCCAACCAGAAGCCCCAGTGAGATCCTGTAGATTTAGCCAGAGGTTGATCTCATGATTAGTATTCAGCTGTCAGAATATGTCAGTCAACTTTTGGAGGCCCCTCTCATTCCTCACCCTCCCACCATCATTTCCCCATTACAATCTCAATGTATACCTCTGCATTGTGTGTGCGTGTGCGTGTGCGTGTGCGTGCACACACAGCATCAAGATGTACGTAGCTGCGTGGTCTTGAAGAGAGAGCCCTGTGTGCATTAATGTAGATACATATCCAACCTCCTCCTGATTTCCCAGGAAGTCGCCCTCTATCATCTTAAATGACATGAAAAGAGCCGGAGACAGATATACTGTATGCATGAATTAATTGGCTTGAATAGGAGTATTTAGAAGCTTAATCCATGGGGATTAACGCAAGAAGCCCTCTCCGGATTTAAGCTTCTGCGCGTTTTAAGCAGAGGATTGTTTCATTTCACTCCATCCTCCTCCTCCTCCTCACATGCCACCACCTTTAGTTCTTAGTCAGTGAGCCTCTAAAAACCTGTCAAGTGTAGGATTAGCCATGTAGAATGCCACTAGATAGCTAATTGCCTTAATAACCTTAAAAAATATAATATTTTTATTATGATATTGTTTTAACTCTAGGTGGGTTGCTTTTGTTTAGCTGTGCCTTCCATTTCTGCTTTTTACACACAAATATATTGCTGCTATTGCAGGATTAGTGCAACCACTTAATATATAATAATAATTGTAATCTTAAAGAACAGCAACATATTGTAATGATTTGTGCAGTATTATGTTTGGTCAGTATCCCTGTGTACATCTACTATGTGCATTTGGTAGAAACTGAGCTTTTAATAAGCTGTCGAAGCTAGAATCGGAGGCGCTGATTATAGCCAATAAATAAAGGTAGGGTAAAGCTAAAAACAAGCTACTTATGTCCCACCATTTCTGAAGGCAAATATGTTTACTTACCTGTTCTGAAACTGTCATAGAGAGGGGCAATTCACAATAATCAGATCGGGATAACACACACACTTTTGGAAAGACTCCTTTAAAGCATTCATGGTGTTGCACTTTGTTCATTTGCTGGACACAAGATGTTTATAGGGTCTGTGAAATGTTGTTGTTAATGTGACATATGGTAAACAAACTTAGTGTTGTATTCTATGGGGAAAGTCTTTTTGCTCTGGCTTTTACTTACTTATAGCCAAACTCAAGATATACTGTTTACACAGAAATAGAAAAATGTCTCCTCTTGTCTTCTTTCTTCTGCTCTCTTTGCCTTTTTCTCTGTACTCTCTTCTTGTCTTCCTCTCATCCTTCTCCCCTCATCCTAGCCCTCCCCTTTACTTTGTGCACCTGTCTTCTCTCTCCTCCTCTACTCATCTTTTCCATCATGCCCTCTCTTTTTTGTCTTTCTTCTTCTGCCTCTTCCCTCCTTCACTTATAGGCTTTGCGCTGCAAGTCTATGAGATACTGAGCAGATCAATGCCTATAGATTGGCTCATTGGAAGCCATTAGTTATGGGTTTTTATAGAGCTAGTCATTATTGTGCTTAATCTTGCAGAAAATTAAATTTAGAGTTGTGTACAGTGTTTTGGTTAAAGGTTGTTGATTTTTTCCCCCTCTCACTCACTTACCAGCTGCTGTTTTTCTTTCTTTTTTTAATATATATTACGTGTCTATGTGTGTGCACGTGTGCACGAGCACATGTGCTTAAGCCACAGAAAGAACTACTGACAACCCGTTGAAAACACACAGACACACACACACATACACACATACATACACAGAGGTGCATTAGTGTCACTGTTAATAAACCATCATGTATCCTGGTCATGCCAAAAAACCCTTCAAGAAAACTACAACAACATGGCTTGGCCACAGTACTGCACACGTACTGCAGTTTTTTATTTCTCAGTGTTGGCAAATTTCTGTATTGTCAGAGCCTCTGTACTCAATGGCTTTAATAACTTAAAAGTGATAGTGATGCCGTTTTTTTATCTTGCCACTTTGCTTTTGTATTTCAAAGAGCACTGTGGCTCAGTCCTGGTCAAGCTTTAATTTTCAGAATTGGACCATTCACCGTCATGAATTCTTGGACACTGCTTTCCCTCTTCTCTCCCTGGGCCTTTTTCCATTACCCTTCTAGACTGCCCCCATCCCTTTTCTTTTTTTGCCATTTCCCCTGTCTCCCAATTGCATATTACCAGCAGCCCCCACCGCAGGACAACAGATACAAATACGCTCAAGAAACATAAACAATACATAACTATATCAGTGTTATAAATCACTTCAATCTTTGTTATAAATTGTTTCTTTATCTGTAAGAATAGATTTAAAGGAGGAGTAAATGGGAGGTTCTGGAATAAATAAAGCAATTTACGGAGTATATTCATTTTTGGTATATTGATTCTTTCAATTAAGGAGATTGGTAGAGATGTCCATCTATTAGTTGAGCTGGTAATTGATTCCATAATAGGATCATAATTAGAGTTCACATCTTTTATATCTGGTCACATGTTTACACCCAAATATGTATAAAGGATTTTTGATTTATATCCAAATGCAATTGATGTAAGTTGACTTCTAGCAAGTTTGCCAGTCTCAAGTTGGATAGTCACTATCAAATATCACCTTTTCTCACCTTTCTCATTCCCTCTCTCGTCCTCTTACCTTATATTATCTTTCATCTCTAACCTCATTCTTTTAACCCTCTGCTTCATGTCCCTCCCTATTCCAATGCTCCCATCCCTCTTTTTACTCTCTTTAACCTCATTTCCTCCTCCCCCTACCTGCCTCCTCATCACTCCCCTTTTTCTCTTTCCTCTTTTCCCCCTTTCTTTTTCCCCTGTCCTCAACATCTCTCCCTTTTCTCTTTGTCACAGTTTTCTTTGCCTCAGTCCCCTTCTCTCCCCGTCCTGAATCCCCTTTTGCCCCCACCCCCTGCCCCCACACACCCACATCCTCTTTAACTAAACAATAGATGCCTTGAGCTCTGAAAGATCACTTCTCATCACACCCCAACACCATCAACACTACCCACCCTCCTTCTCTCCCACCCCATGATGATATGCAGAGTAGGGCAGCAGCCTTCTTTTGTTTAGCTTAGCGCAAATGAAAATTGCTAATCAATTTTTACCCCCTCTTATTTCATGGCGTGTAGTTCCTGCCCCTCCCCTGCCAGCTGTCATTGTGTGGTTGTGGCGCAGGGCTGAAAGCTTCATTAGCAGGAGGACAGCATGTTTTGCCCCTCAGCGCTGTATTCATGGAAATACTAAAGATAGATAGGACACTGCCTGGTGTTTCACATAGAATCAACGTAAATATATTTTCCTTGTGTGTCATGATCATCTTTTTTGTCAAAAGAACAACAATGAATTTTCATCATATTTGATTACAGTCAACCATTTCTGATATCTTACATTAAGGTTAGAAGGCAGAGCTTTTAAAGCTGTTCATTGGCAAATTCTTTGTAATCTTGCCATATCCTTTATAAAATAATGTTATCAAAAGCCACAATAATTAAACCAGCAAAGTAACCACTCAATAAGGCTGACTTTAAGAAGAGTCCCTTTCTGTCCATTACTATTCTGTGGCTATGATATTCAATCACACTAGCAGAGTGCTTGGAAACTGAACTCTCAGCTATTACATTGTTATAAATGACCAATCTGTGATATTCAATTTAGTGATATTTAGTAAAAGCTTATGTTGAAAGTGAGTGCATCATGTCAGCAGAATGTAAGTGATTTGCATGGGACCTCAACATTAAAGTCCATGCTGGCTTCAGCAGTTAAAGCAGCCAAATATGCCTTACGTTAAGTTTTAGTTCACTTCTCTTTTCTTGTAATATTTCATTTCCTCTTTCTTTCATTTTGGTGCTCACTCTCTGTGTTTCACTCATGCTCTGTGTGCCCACTGAATACTTAGTAGTATAGTAGTGGCATGTGTTGGGCCTTCATTGAACTTTATTTTTCCCCAGGATGGGATTTGTTACCATCCACAAAGTTAGACAAACTTGATTTCCTAGAGGTATATATACATCTCTTATGGGCAGGTGGACCTATGTGACTGTGACCAAAAGAAGCTAAATTTAATGTAAGGAATGTTTGCAACATATTGCAGGCTAAGAGGACCACTGTCTGCCATATAACTAGCAACTTTGGATCTTGTGAAGGTGGTCAGGACTCTCAATTCCACTACAAAACCAATAAACCTTAAAATCAAAAGTTAATATGTTCATGTCCTAGTTAATGATGTTACTGTAAGTGTAACGTCTTATTTAGATTCTGTATGTAATACTGAAAATAAGCAATAATGATAAGGGGTTGTTTTTCATGTAAATACACACAAGACATATTAATGGTATTCTGTATAATTTAGAGGGAGCCGTAACAGAGAACTTGATCTTGCTCCTGGACGGCTGTTACCAAGCACTTCCCTTAAAGCTGACGTTTGCCTGCTCAGCATAAGAGAAGTAGGCAAGTTAGAAGCAGCTAATACAAGCTGAAAGTGCACAGGTCAGAAGTCGCAGGATGGCCAGTAGTAATGGGATGGAGAGAGAGAGAGAGGGAGGGAGAGAGAGAGAGAGAGAGAGAGAGATTCACAGTTGATACAGATTTCTCTGTTTAGCAGCTTCTTGCACTCCAGTTCTCTTCTGTACTTATTTATAAGAACACCTGTCTTTTGATGAAACAGAACTTTTAAGAAAAGGTAATACAGCAAAACGGTTAAACCCTTCATTTTCATGAGGTGTGTGTTTTTAGTCTGCCCTAGTTTGAGCTATTTATCTGTTTGAAACTGATAATCACAGGCTCTTCTATCTAATGTGAGAAGCAGTTACCACCCCTCTGTAGGAGAAAGTTTCCACAACCACCCAGGGCCAAACTTAAATCATCTTAACCCATCACTTTTACATATATGTATAAATGAATACACATTTTAATGGGTTGGAATAAATTTAGGACATCTGTTCTCTTTGTTTTTGATCCATCACCTTGTCCCAACAAGTTATATAACACCATACCAACTTCAACATGTTCTTGAACCTAAGTGTTGGTGTCATAATGTTCCTCACTCATTCTATCTCTGCTTGTTGACTGTAGTTTTCCATCTCCTTCTATTAAAAGCCCAAGGATCTGTTTTGTCAATCCATTCCATGGTGTCTAGTTGCCTCTTGGGTGCTATTAATAACACTAGCGTATACAAATATATTGATACCTTCAATCCGGTGATAAGAAGACCTGACTGCCTTAATTCAATCAGACTCCTTTTTAAATGTCACGTGGTCATAGAGAGTAAAGTGGCTGGTGTGTCAGTGTGCGTTTACTTCTAGCAGTGTGTACGTGGTAATCCAAGGCACTGATGGTGCTCTTGGCTTCTCTCCTTCTTTAAGTATCATGTACCAGCCTTAGTATTTTCATTGAAACCAGATCATACCCACCAATCACGTGTATTAACATATAGTACCAGTGTCAAATATAGATCCGTTATAGAACACACATGAGTACAATGTACATTAAGGTCAACAAGCCTGAATAACAATTTGTCACATTTGTTGTAGAAGTCATTATAATCTAAAGTTTTTGAAATCTTGAGCAATGCCTTTCAACATTATACTAGATACTTTATGTTAGTCATCTCAAGTGCACTGAAGGCAATTACATGAGCAGATGCCCTTTATATCTACAAGTGACACTCACAAGGGACAGTATGGTGGTATTAACAAGGATCAAGCCTTTTTCAGTTTACCTTTATCTTTGTCTTATAGATGGTAATGATGCACACTCCCTGTAGTTACAGATAACTGTCTCTTCTTATGAGCTTTGTTTTTTTAAAACCAGAGGACTTTTCTCTCAAAACAGATCTTCAGGGCATGGATTCAACTAAATGTTGGATATATTCCTTTGAAATGCTGGTCCATGTTGACATGATTGCATCACATAACTTCAGCAAATTTGTCAGCTGCACATTCATGCCAGGAATTTCCTATTCTACCACATCTCAAAGGTGTTCTGTTGGATTCAGATCTGATGAATGGGGAGACCACTGAAGTACACTAAACTCATTGTCATGCTCATGAAACCAATGTGAGACTACTTTTGCCTTGTGACATGCTGCATTGTATTGCTGGAAGTAGCCATTAGAAGAAGGATAAATTGTGGCCATAAAGGGATCCACATGGTCAGCAACAATACTCAGATAGGCTGTAGCCTTCAAACGATGATTAATTGGTATTAAGTGTGCCAAAAATTATTCCACACACCATTACACCACCACCACAAGCCTGAACTGTTGACACAAGGCTGGTTGGGTCCATGGATTCATGCTGTTAACGCCAAAGTCTGACCCTCCCATCTGCGTGCCTCAGTAGAAATTGAGATTCATCAGGCCAGGGTGCGTTTTTCCAGTCTACAGCTGTCCAGTTTTGGTGAGCCTGTGCCCACTGCAGCCTCAGATTTCTCTTCTTGGCTGACAGGAGTGGAACCTGCCATGGCCGTACGCTGTTGTAGCCCATCCGCCTAAAGGTTTGACGTATTCTGAGATGCTTTTCTGCTCACCACAGTTTCAAAGAGTGGTTATCTGAGTTACTGCTGTCTTTCTGTCAGCTCGAACCAATCTGGCCATTTTCCTCTGACCTCTCTCATCAACAAGGTGTTTCTGTCTGCAGAACTTCTGCTCATGGGATGTTTTTTTGTTTTTCACACCAATCTGAGAAATACTCAAACCAGCCTGTCCGCCACCAACAATCATGCTGTGGTCAAAGCTACTGAAATCACATTCTTCCCCATTTTGATGTTTGATGTAAACATTAATTGAAGCTTCTAACCTGTATCTACATCATTTTATGCATTGCATTGCAGCTATATGATTGGTATATTGGATAATTGCATTAATAAGCAGATGTATAGCTTTAATAAATTGCTCGAGTGATAAAATAATTTGCTCAAGTGCTTATATTCTGTTTTATGATCTGACAATGCTATGTTTGAAGTTTGGTTAGGTTTAATCACAAACATATCTTGGTAAGGGTTAGAAAATCAGTGGTTTAGTTTAAAATGACTACTTTATTGAGGGTTTGGTTGGGGGAACATCATCATTGGTTAAGGTTAAGGAATGCCCGTAGTTATAGGTAAAAGGAAAAAAACAAAAACAAAACAACAATATTGACTGTTAGTAAAAAATTGGACACAAACAGCAATATTATACATTTTATTGACTCACCCATCTACCTCGACCAACCACATTGACTGTGTCACTCCATAACATCTATATTGTTACCCAACTTCCTTCTAGTCTCCCATTGGACAAGAGTCTATTCCTATAGCCACTACAGAGGTTTGTCATAGTCTCCATAGGCCAGGGGTCGGTGGATGATCCAGAAGGATCAAGTGGACCCTTCACATGTGATACCACAGACCATCTTTGAACAGTCAATCTTCTTTCAATTTCCTATCTGTTATATAACCTTTTTATTCTTCAGCAAAGTGTCAGACTTGTATTATAGACAACTGAGTCAACTCACTGATAAGTGAGTAAACTCCATGTGTTAATACAGAGAGTATGGTGTGGTTGAGAGAACTGAAAATAGCTAGAAAGTGGGTCTTAGTTTAAGAAAAGATATTTTGTCAAAAGGCACTTGCAGCTGTTTTGTATGTACTGCAATCTTTGTTGTAAAGTTACCAGAGTTCACCAGTAGTGTAGTGTGAGTGCATGTAACACAAATAGCTCTCCTACATCTTACTGACATATCAACGGGCATTGGACTGAAACCATTTACAGATGCCAATGAATTTGTGTTTTTCTATTTGCCTGTGGGCTCTTTGGCTCTGGTAAAGTATGTCCGGATTGAATAGAATACATTTATATGTGTGGAGAGAAGGAGAGACAAAAGTATGGAAACATGAAGAGATTTCAACAGAAAAACAGGAGGGGAATAGAGAAGGTAAATCATCGTTTTCGGTATGATCCAGGCAGACCTTTCTCAGCTGCATCTCACCATTCTTACACTCAGCATCTCTCTACCACTGTGTGTGAGTATGTTTGTGCTAGTGATCACTGGAAAGTCAAAATGAGTTTGGGAGGGTTATTTGTGTGTTTGTGTATGTGTCTGTGTGTGAGCGCATGCTGCAGTGTGTTTTGAGCCCAGTGGAAAGGCAGGAAGAGTTGCTAATCCGTGTGCCTGGCCGAGCAGAAAGGCCATTCATATTTATAGCTGACTGAATCACATTCTGTCATACAGATGTCCAGTACTGAGACCAGAAACAAGTATTACTCCAGACCAAACCAGAATTATAGATTTAAAGGGAAACTCAGACCATAGCCATATTTTTATACATGCTGAGTCACCCTTTGATACATATGACACCATGACTGTAAAGTAGATAAACTCATTAGACCCTATTGTGGTTTAAAGATTGGCTACAGACAGTATGATAATCTGCTGAGTCATCCCATCACTCTAGAAATGATCATGAACCACAGACTGGAGAATGGACAAAGTATCTCTGATGGTACCACATAAGTTTGTGAGGGGACATTTTGAATCTTGAAACTTTGACAGAAATTGGGAACCTGATAATAAGTCCTGATATGCTGTGAATTAAATTATTTAATATTTATTATTTACAAAATTGTATTGAGTATACTTAGGTACAGCCAGAATTTCCTTCCTTACCAGCAATGGTAGCCAATCAATAATAGAAATTATAATATTGTAGTTGTGAAGTTGTTTTGCATTGACTTTTTTAATCAGCTACAGTGGTTGCTTCTTGAAGTGGAACTAGGCCACATTCACCAAATTGAATGAGGAGATGTGTTTATTGACACAGTGCCTTTGTCGGTCGCTTCCCAGCCTTTTAGGTATAGGGATATATTTAACCTGCTGCATCAGTCATACAGAGGTTAGACAGGAATAACTAGAACTGGACAGCAATAGAGGGTCTAAAAGTGAGCTGAGGCTGTGAATGTTATTTATAGTCTGAGGTCACATTCCGTCACACACATCTATGCCAAACCAATGAAAGAAATCATAGAAAAACCATACACAATTGTTGAATGTTGAATGGTAAAGAAAGAAAGAATCTGTCTAGAGTGCATACATTTTCATGAATATGAGTATTTTATGACTGAAATCCACTAATCATCACTGCACCAAAACCATTACATCAACATTTGAATTGAGATTACTTTAAAAGATGTGGAGGACTTGCCTACAGTATGCCCAAAAGAAAATGCAACTTTGCATTGGAACCAAAGATTATACAAAGGAGTTTAAACCTAAGACCACGTTGAATTGTGTGTGTGTGTGTGTGCATGCATGTGTGTGTGCATGCACGCTCTCCTGCCATGATATTAGTCAGATGAGGTATTTTTGGAGAACAGACTGCTCTCTCTCAGTGTGACTCCAGTCAGCGTGCCATTTTCATGAATCATATCAATGACCGAGATACACGATCGTTTCCACACAGAAATACATAAATAGTCACACACACAAAAAACTTACACTTACACTCAGACAATGCACTTACACATGTGTTTACACACATACAGTAGATGCGCAGAGGCAGTATCACACACAGACATCAGTGGCTCCAGACAGATGTTCAGAGAAGGCAACTATCTTCTCCAAGGAAAGGTTAATTTGGGTTCATTCAGGCAGCAGCAGCAGCTAATGTTTTAAAACAATGTTTGAAGTTCCTAATTTTGTTTTTAATAAAGAATAGTGGCTGTGGTCATTTTCAATGTGACTGTCAATGTGATTTACTTTCAGATTGGGAGTACTTAAAAACATCCATGGAAACTTAATAAAACACCCATGAAGCATAACACACTCCAGCAAAGGACTCAGTACATCACAAGAAAAGTGTGACATAATCTGACATAATAGAATACAGATATAGTAAATGATCATGTTATCCAGATGATGTCTTGATGCCTTTTTAAGTTCCAATTTGTGAGTGTGTGTATGTCTCAATTTACACATTTGTGTCTCACTGTAAGTGAATAAGTAAGTAAAGCTTTATTTATAGAGCACTTTTTAAAACACACAGTTACAAAGTGCTTCACACACACACACACAAAATATAAACAAATTAATAAAACAATATGATTTACAATACGAGAATAGACCAAACAAAAATAATTGACAGTGATGGAGATCTATAAAAAGGCTAGCCTTGTAGCTTATATTGTGTGTGTGTGTGTGTGAGAGAGAGAGAGAGAGAGAGATGAGAGAGGAGAGAGAGAGATGAGAGAGAGAGAGAGAGAGAGAGAGAGAGAGAGAGAGAGAGAGAGAGAGAGAGATGGAGAGAGAGAGAGAGAGAGAGAGAGAGGAGAGAGAGAGAGAGAGAGAGAGAGAGAGGTGAGAGAGAGAGAGAGAGAGAGAGAGAGAGAGAGAGAGAGTCCTAATTTCAAAGCTGTCATTAATTAGCTGCAAGAGACCACCGTCGGCAATCAAATCTGACACAACAAGAAGGTCCAGGGGAATACTTCATTCACACAAACACACACACTCACACACCAATACTACTACCTCTTCTATAAACAGGCATCAAACAATGATTCTAAAACAAAGCAACAAAAATGTCAAAAATGGGTATATTTACATCAGTGTTGATTGTGTAGATGAGTTTATAAAAGGCTCCAAGCTGAGCAGTTAAATACTTAAGTCTAAATGTATAACAATACCCTGGAGGAACAATAAAGACTGAGATTTAATCTCTGTAGTATTTTACCATGTTTGTCAAAGCTAATTCATATGATTGCTGGTAATGCAGTTACATGTCCAGAATAAAAGCCAGAAAGCCACAGAGACTGCTGGAGACTGGAAATTTATCGCGTCGTATTTGACAAATGCGATTTACATCAATGAAAGGCAGTAAGTCAAGCGGTTCAAGGGGATAACTGCTAACAATACTCCAGAGAAAGAGTCATACATTCAATCAGTATGTATTATATCTGTCAGCTGCATTGGGTGGGGCCTCTAGAGAGAGAAAAAATACACATTCTCACATAATACTTACATAAAAAGAAAATACACACACATACTGTACAATGTGCAAACACAGACACAAACAGAAATATATCCTCAGACATGAACCACACACCAGAGATGCAGTCATCGTCCAGATGGAGAATTATTCCATGTGTACAGTATGTGTGTGTTTGTTGTGTGTGTTCCCTTCTCTCTCCCATGTGTGCTCTCACCTCCACCTCTCACAACCTTTCCACCTTGCACATTCCTCTCCTGACTGAAACTAGGTCTCCCTCTTCCTTCTTTTTCTCTCCTTCCCCCATTACTCTGTCTCTTGTTCTTGTTCCCTCCACTTCTTTTTGTTATATAGATATTCTCTCTCTTCTTCTGTATTGAGATACCCCCCTCACAGCACCCCCAGTGACCCTGTCCATGACCACTGACCTCAGGGGTAAATGCGAGGTCCCACCTCACCAGGAAATAAAGACATTAGCTTCCTCCCGCTGTCTGACCCCGCTCACCTCCCTCGTCTTCCCTCACCCCTTCCTCCATATTCCTCTCCCTAAATCCCCTCTGTACCACCTCCTGTCTGTTTTCTTTTTCTTCTCTTCAGCCACCTTCTCAAAACCATCTCCTCAATGTGTCTCCTGTCTTCTCCCCTTTCTTGTCCCATCATATTCGGCCATGCAAAAACCTGTTTCAGTTTTCTTTAAAACTAGCAATATATTCAACAGTCAAAGACAGACAAGACAGGACACGTCATTCAGGCAAAATCATGCACTTCACTCATCTTTAATTTGCTTCTGTTGTCAAATATTAGTTGGGAATATAGGTTGTTTCAGACTGTGGACTTCTTTCACTTTTTCTTCTTTCAGTTTTATTTTTTTAGTTTAAACGTTTTTTCATCATTGGAAAATAGCCCATGGTGTGGAGTTGCTTTTTGAAAATGATATTAACATAATATTATATCACATGCATCAAGCATTAAGATGAATAGATTTAATAGTAATGTGTTAATAATAATTCAGCTGGTAATGTTCATTAAAAAGCTAGTTGGCCCTTAAATCAATGTATTTCAGGTTAAAGAGGAGACAATAATTATCTAATGAACCATCAATTAATCAATTGTCAAGTTGCTTATCCTAATAGTCCACTATGGCAAATGGTTAAGTAATTAAATGAATAAGTAAATAATTAGGTCCTTTGTGTCATACAGACTGGTCCAAAGAGGCATAGGAGGTTGCTCCTCTGCTATATTTGAGAGGCAAGAGGGATTACAATCAAAAATATAAAAAAATAGTAATTGGTTGAACCAAAACCATTATCAAATCTCTGTATTATTTATAAAATATGTTTCTCTCTTCTTTGGAAAAGAAAAAATCATTATTGAAATTCTGATTAAAATGCTTCAACAGTGACTCCTGTAGGGCAGGAAAGAGGGGAAGCAGGTAGAGGAAAGCAGATGAGGACAGACTCCTGTTGTCCTCCTTAGGGCGAGAACTCCTATATCAATATAATGTACTTAATTCTTTCATACCAATTTTGTTATTGGCAAAAACACAAAATGACACCAATTGCCTCTACCACTGTATAGTATGCGAGTGAGGTGAAACTGACGGTAAAGCAATAGATTAGGGCTCTCACTTTTTATTCGAAATTCAAACATTTGTTCGAACATGAGATTAAAAGTCCCTGTTCAAAACTGTAATGGCCTGTTCTAAATGTAGGCTGCAGTCTGCGCAGAAGTAGTTTTCTTTGTGCTCCAGCAGAAGGTGCTCTAAACTTCGCTAGCTTGACATGCTGCATGCCCTATTGACCTGTCAGTAAAATAAGCTAACGTTAATATGTGTTGTTTTGTAAAAATGGAAGAGAATAGTGAGTGGAGCCGTCCTGAGCAGACAGTCATGACACCAAAACATCTGAGAAGCCGTGCATGGAAGTATTTGGGTTCCTCACTATGGATGGCAAAGTCAACGATAAGGCTGTTTGTCGACTTTGTAAAAGGCTGCTGTCTTAATGACAGCAACACTGTAGGCTCACCTGCTAGCTTACCACCCCACTGAGCCAGGGGAGACATTGGCACACTCAGCCTGACGTGTGTGGGGGATGGATTCATACAGTAATGTTAGCATTATTAGAAAATAATTTATAACATGCAAATTGCAAAGTACTTTTAAACATAGTGCTAAAAAAGAAAAAAACATTTTATGGGGGCCTTTTCAACGTAGGTCCTTTTTTTTCAGGTTCCTTTTTTTTTTATGTAGCAGGAGATAGGCTACTTGCATCAGCCAATACAACAGTTAGCTTGTTTTATTGTTTTTAAAGACTGCTAAGCACTGTGTTTAAGCTAACGTGAGAGTGGATTTGGACTGGGAATAGTGGCAGCAGCAGGACACTGCTGGGTCTCACCTGTCCGGGCTGGACCCATGGCAGGACTATGGTGGTGTTGCAGCCCAACGTGCTGCTGCTCTGAGTGAACTCTCTTCAACAATAGAAAGTTACAGCATACTGTAAATGAAACCACCGGGAGAGATAGCTTGTTTGTCATTGTTGCTAATTATATCAGACAGGTTAACAAACAGCGACACAGTTCTCTTAAACAAACAAAATGGCCAACAACAGCAAGTGCAATGGGATGATAACTACTTCATCTCCATGAAAGAAAGAAGAAGACACCAGATAACGTAAGTCACATACACCTTTTCAGTTTTGGTCGCTGATTTCTTCTCTGCTGGTTAAATGTCTCAGTGGCTGTTGTGTGGAATTTATCTGAAGAATACATTAGAGATCATATTATGTGCTGTAGGTAGTTTGTTGAAGACTGAAGCTGTTGAAGAGTTATAAGTGAGCTGTTTGGACTCACAGGGAAAGAGTGATTCAGTTAAAATTGATCCAGTTTTTAACTGAGTGGTTGTTCAGTCACCTGTTGATCTGTGTGATTTGTGAATTAGTGTGCAGGTCTGGCTGCTTGCTTGTTACAATTTATTAATTTTAAAGTAACTAGAATTAAGACTTTTTAAATACTAAAAGTAACTAGAACAACAAAGTGATATGTTTTTGAGAGAACAAAAATCTGTTGTCATAACAGAACAATACTATGAATTTGAAGTTAATTTTGTTGGTAAAATCAAGCACTCTGAACCACTCCAGGGCTAAAAATGAGCACTCCTTTCATGTGTATAAATGTCCTTAAGAAGCTGCATTTTTACTGTTCAGGAGTTTTTGTTTCGGGAAGCAAATTGATATGGACATTCAGTGAATAGCATTTCAATTCGCTTTGGTTTGTATTTACTGAACAGTAGGACTCAAGGTTAAAAAAAAATCTTTGTCTATCACATGATAGAAATATATTAGGGCTCAAAAATACCAACAGTTGTATAAATAATAAAGAGCAGGTGTGCAAAACTGCAGTTCAAAAGCAGTGACAGTTTATTTGGCTTTGTTTAAAGTGGATATTGCAGTGGGAAACCAAACCAACAGTACAGCCCCAAAACTAATTTCACAGCGGAAAAGTACACAGTAGATGTGTAGAAGTGTTAGTGTGTTGTCTCGGATACGAAGCAGGATGTGCACCATTTTAAAAAATAGGCACCAACACAGTTCATCATAGCTGACAACACACCTAGCTCACATGGAAGCTAGCTAACAGAAGTTAGTGCTTAACAGTTAGCAGGTGAGCTAACTGCTTATTGCTGGTGTTTACCTGCAGCCCAGCTGTCAGTTTAACACGATGTGCAGTAGGTTAGCGTCCTAGCAGGACAGTAAAACTGCTAATGTTTTTAAACAAACATACTACAAGCATCAAATCTGTGAGATAACTGGTGAGCTGGTGACATGACAATGCTCAAACAGGTGACAGGCTAACAGTGAGTCCTGACTCATGCGCCACTGCTCGCTGTTTTCGTAGTATTTCTGCTGTGAATACAACCAAAGAGCAGGTGAAATACATAAGGGCAACAGCAAAAGTGACGCTTTTTCTCCATGGTGCAAATTATCTTTCATCACGATCAAGACTATTTATAAGAATCCCTTTCCCGCTAAAAATGTAAAGTTTAGCGGGATTACATATAATTTGCAACCTATCTCACTTTAGAAAACATAGCCAGAGATCAGATATGTCAACAATTTGTCAACAATGGTTTTTGGTTCCATCTGTACTTTGTTATTGCAGCACACAGAATGACAGAAATGAAAGGTCACGCCCCCTTACTGCAGAAAAATTATGTTTTTGCGGTGTGGTGCTTTTCGCCACTCTTTGGACACCTGATGTGAACAGTGCAGATAGTTTGCTGTGCTGTGAGCTAGTTTTTTCCCAAGATCCTTGTCACTGGAGGTAATTTTCTCCATCAGATTGGCGATGTCGGTGCTGTTACCTTTTAGCGTCTGCTAGCAGAGTACCTTCCATCAGCTGAACTGAAACACGATACTTGAAAATTGCTAATGGAAAAATTATTTCCTTTATTGTGCAATTTGCTGACGTGGTGGGGTGAAGTTCTATGTGGATGATGATTCACCATCCATGAATACTCACAAAGTATCACTTCACTCACCCAAAAAAACTTTATTTGCATGACTGAGAGCCAGTATTTTTAAATCAAGGAGGTAAATTGTACATAATTGAAGCTAGTGAAAAAATGGATATTGTATTAACGTCAGTATGTGTAATATACACTATTTTTCCTTATTGTTTTTTCCAGTTCTTTCTCATTGTAAAACTGTATTCTGTGTTTTCCTCAGTGACACCCCCTCTGCTCCTACATCTCGCTTTATTTTTTCAGCACAGTCTTCAGCTGAGATCATATTTTCTGCACTTTGTCTTGTCTTAGTGAAGAGCTGAAGTCAAATGTCTCATAATTCTTTTAATCCACGGATTGTTTGATTGAGTAATGTTCTCATCTTTTCATGTTAATGTTATGTATAGTTATAATAACTACTGCAAATTGATATGTCTCCAAAATATAACGCTGGAGATTAGAGCCTCCGTTTTCTGGTATCTAACTTGAGGAACAAATTCATGATTTAAAATCCAAACCTACTTTCCAAGATAATACGGGTAACATTAAATTCAGTTTTAGCATGGATCTTTGCTTTAATGCCAGATTGTATGTAGTCTGCATATCTAGGTCCTCAGTTAGCTTAACAATAAACTCTAATGAGTTGGAAAGGAGGGCATACATGCAGAAATACACTTTGAAAAGAAAACGTGTTTGCATATAGTTTTTGTTGAGTAGATTATTTTGTGTGTGTGTGTGTGTGTGTGTGGTTGAGGATATATATATATTTGTATCTTCTTGTGTCTGCTTGTGTACGCACCACATGGCTATTGCGCTCTATGATGTGTGTCTGCATCATTAGTGTGTTGGTTTTTCATCCACAGTGTGAGAACGAAAAGTGTTCCCATGAGATTGCTGTTCTTCTCTCCCTCATTCCCTTGTTCCTGGGAGAAAGGGAGAGGGAGAAAGGCATTTGTCTGGTGCAGTTGTTTCGCAGCACTAACACAAGTCAAGCATGTCAACTGCTTTATGCATATTCATAACTTTTTCCTGTCTCAGGATATAGAACACAACCACAGACAGAAAACACAGTACATACCTCATTTATTTTCTTAGATTCATCTCCTCCTCTCTACTTCTATAATCTCTCTCACTCCTCTCTAAGACATTTGTTTTGAACTTTACATAAAGCACAAATGATTTTTACTTTCTGAAAGAAAATTAATGCAGCGAAGTAAAGAGAAAAATATTGTGAATCCAAAAAGTTATTTGGCTGAATAGTTAGTTAAAGTTTATTTGACTCAGTGACTCAAAGTAGCGTTATAGTTACTGTAAATGTAGAGTATCAGGATTAGTGTGCTTGTTTTCTGGTCCCTTCAGCACATCTTTTTACAACGCTTGGTCTTATCACTTAAGAAAAAACTCTTGCCTTCTCCTGCAGCCAGTAGCCTATAATATAGTTGCCACTGAGGCCTTGGCTTATTGTCTTTGTAAAGATTGAAACAGTCCGGTGGAGGTTACCGTTCCCTGTGGCAACTATAAAACCCAAATTTCTCATCCATTTCTCTCTTACTTCAAGACTCGCAGTCCAGTGAGCTTGCGGTGCAGCTTATTTGTTTTTCTCCAAGGTAGCGTAAAGATAAAATATTGTCAGCTAAAATAGATCATCATGGACTGAATCTGTGCTGGGAATTTTAGGAGGATGCACTGCATTAAGAGAGCTTGATATTGCACATTAATCATAGTGGTGGTACAATATGATACTGTGTAAAACCTAAATTAATGGAATTAACAGGCTATACTAACATTTAATTGATATGATGTGTGTAGCTAATAGGTATATATGTTCCAAATTTTGTATGCTTAAATAACTTAAAAAAAACTTTTCTTTCTATGCAAAGATGTATGATTGACCCAGCATTGACATGTAAACTTTCCATAGGTTTAATTTAGATGGCGTTGCTCACTTTCTGACTTCTGTCTACCTCCACACCTCCAGTGTTTGAGTTGGTTGAAAGTCAGAAAAGTGAGCAATGTTATCTAAATGAAACAACCAGGAAGCTAACGTGTGCTTGCCCAAGTAACGTTATCTAACAGTGGGCGCACACTGGAAATTTGACGAAAGACAAACTGCTCAAAATGATTATTGACTGAAAATGAAATATAATGGGAGACCCAGCTACTGCTAGACTGTACCTGAGCCCATAATAGATAAACTTGGCCACCTGAACTTCAGTGTGAAATAACTTTTATTAACATTTGCCTGCCATGAAATGAAATGAAAGACAGTGACTTTCTTCAAACACCAGCAGGTGGTAAGTCAAACTCAGCCATACCTGTCTCATCATCTTAGTATTATTTTATAATTTAACTGTGCTGTTTTATTTTAAAGAACTGTGTCATTTTTTTTAAAGACACTTCCATTTAATTATGATAATTATTTTATTGGTCATGTCAAAATAGCTCACTGTGGCTATTTGTATGAACACTGCACTACTGTTGCTTAAATAGACTGTATAACCATGTTTGCTTGAATGTTGCTGTCTCTGTTTTATAGTCAGGGCTATTGAAGTTTGTCATTGCAGCCACAGAGACTCTCAGCACCATGGACAGGGTCTGACTTGGCTTTTAGTCTTGTTTGACAGTTGGGACTGTAGGACTGTGCAGAGGTCTGGTAGTTGCTTTTTGTATCTTTTTATCTTTGCTTTGCTTTTGTGATGTTTAATGAGTAATTAGCTTGGGGATGATACTAGGTAAAGACTACTGCATGTATATAGATATTTATAACCACTGTTGCCCTTAGTAAGAGAAGGCAGGATCGCCGTAAAACAACTAGAGAAAAGCTAAATAGGATTATATCATAGTTCATAGAAAACAGTGAAAGCAGGGGGGGGGGGGGGGGGGGGGGGGGGGGCAGAGAGCAGGGATATTGTGAGGTCAGGTTTGTGGTAGAATTTTCTAGCTGTGTGTTTGATTTGGTTTGGTTTACAAACAGATGGGCCTACTGTGACCCACAGGCAAATACATGTAACCCCCACCTCACACCATACCCACACATACACTCACATACACAAAGAATGACTACTTATTTTCTGGTCCAGAGCATAAAGATATAATGTTCACATAGTCTAGTGCGGTGGTTCACAGTAGGCTACTGATAAGATACTTAATATAAAGACAGTCATGGCCTGTAGAATAATCAGGGTGGCTGATTATTGCACAGACATGTGTTCTTGATATAGATGTGTATGTTTGTGTGTGTAAGGAATTTTTTGCAAAGTGGTAAAGTTTGACAAACTATTTGCAACTTGGTGGTAAACAAATCTCTCTCCATTTATTTTGCATGGAGTGTACAGGCTGGGATAGCTAAATAAAATTCAGTAACTGATTATCACAGAGTATGCCTAGGCTTAACCGCATTACAAACACCATCCTCAATTTGGCAGTAATGTAGTAGCCAAAAAGCGTATTTTACTTGCATTACTGAAACCATACTGGTGTTAATGGCCAATTGCACCAGTTTAACACCGTTAAACTACAGGCCCTGGTCTTTACTCCAGAGACATGGAGGAATGTTGGAGTGGGTGTCATGTTGAGGTAATTTGTGTGGATTGCAGACACACACGATAGTCCATGGACCCGAGGGGGGAAAATGCAGTTCACAGTTACCATGACGATTGACACTTAAGGTTGACCTATAGGCAACACATGTCAGCTGGAAGAGTAGGAGGAGAAAGGTAGGATGGAGAAAAAGAATTGGGTTAATTTGGTTAATCTTATTGGTGATTTTTTGGAGAGGAAGGAAAGGGTGGGAAAAGAGAAAGAGGGATGGAGTAAACAGGAAAATGGGACAGAGAAAGAGGTTGCATAATGGTAAGGAGAAGAATGAAGGGTGAGGATGGGAGATTTGAATGGAGATGAAAAGAAGATAGACAAGGGAAAGAAATAGAGGGCTCATAGAAAAAAAAAGATATAGGAAAAAGTCAATGAGGGGGAGAAGAAAAGCATAAGAGTGTTTAACTAAGTTAACATGTTTAGCTAAAGAAACTGCAATACAGCCAAGCCTTTACCGAGTTATATATTAAAGTTTGTGTAAAGTGAATTTAGCCATTTTCTTCTAAACACATTAAATAGGTCATAAATGTATTTCTCAAAAATGTGTAAAAAGCATTCCAACCATTTAGATTAGAATTGTGGAGCTAGTCTTCACAAACTGTGTTCAGGATATAGTGGGCGGGTCTGAAAACGTGGCGGTGATTGGCATAAACCCGCCCCTGCTGCTGTAGCGGTATAAATACATTCAGCGCACACTACTACTACTACAGTCTACAGTTAGCCAGTTAGCTGAGTTAGCCGCCGAGCTAGCAGCTGAGCTAGCGGCAGAAAGCTCTCAGACGTAGCGTCCATGTTTCGAGTAGAAGTGGTGACTTTGATTGACAGGTGACACTTGGTAGGGGGTGGGGTTTCAGCGAACTCGACGGGCACGCCCACAGCATTTGGGAGCAGAGACAGAGGTTGATTTTTTCACAACTTTGAAGCCTAATTTCATATATTTGGCGATTTTTTTTAATCATTCAAATTTGGCAGGGTGCTTAACAACACACTTTTCTGTAGTATGTCAAACTCAGAACACATATTTATTCTTACTTTAAACAGACTTTTAAGTTACTAGAGTTTTATGTCATTTCTGTGGTTTGATCAAACTTTGTACAATTGTGTCAGTCATCACATACATGTTGTAGATTGTTAAGACAATGGAGTAGAACCACTGCTGGGTCTTTGTGGTGGTCACTTACAGGTGCCCTTCGGATAGTTCAAGTGTACTGTGCTTATTCCATCCTGTGAAGGGCTGCATGGGTGGAATTTGGTCTCAATCAAAATTGTAAAATGCAACTGTTCTTAAAAACAATCTAAGGCACACAATATGTATTTAAAATGACCAACGCATTGTGACCCACATAGGTCTTCACCATGGTCATTGTCAGCAGTAGTTTATACTCAGCCCAAAAAGACTACGTCAAAGCAAGACCATTTGGATTGTATAAAAAAGTAACACAATACCCATCTATCTTCTTTTTAACATTTAGGTTCACCCCTCCTCTCCGCTTTATCTCCTCCCTTTCCTTCCATCTCTCTTCTATTGATGATGCATGACTTCCTTGTATTTGACCTATAGGCTTGCACATTGATAGAGAACCATCCTCCCACTCAACTCATAAGTGTAACACAATATACTGTATGACTGTAAACTACTGCTGACAATGACCCTAATGAAGACCTATGTGGGTCACAACACCTTGGTCATTTTAAATACATATTAAAATAGCCATTTAAATTTTTGCACAAACCCTACAGTTTGCCTTAGACTTTTTTTGATTGAGACCATATTCATTGTAAATTGTTATGTTGTTATTTATAAGCTTAGACAGTCCTGTCCTGTCATACAATGACATTCTCAGTAGGCAAACGTTTCATAAACTTTTTTCAACCTATTATCCAAATTTGGATCGCTGGCACTCAAGCTTAATAAAAAATTAGGGCTGTCAAAGTTAATAATATGTTAACGCAAATTAATTTTAACGGCACTCATTTTTTTACGCGTGACTAACGCGCACACATTCTGTTTGACCATTGGCCCGGCTGGTAGTTTGGAAATAAGGAAGCAATGCTGCAGTAAGGTTTTGGATAACAAGCAGAAATGGATAAAGAAAAGGTTCTTGAATGGCAAAATCAGCTTTAAAGCCATGCCAGATGTTCTATCGACAAGACCAAAGTTATTTACATTTATTGTCGATGTGAATTGAATTACTAGGGATCCACCGAAAATTCGGCCACCGAAAATCTTCGAAACAGCTAACTAAAGAGATCAGCTCCTCTGATGCATCTGTAGCAGACGTTATTCCTTTAATTGCAGCACTAAAGTGTAGTACACTCTTAGAGTCTGTCAGCACATGTTTCACTGAGATCTATTTGGATCCTCTGCACTTCATTGCGACTGTACTTGATCCGCGTTATAAAGATCATTACTTGGATCTGGGATTAAAGCAGCGCGCACAAGAAATGATCCGGGCCGCGATGGATGCGGAGAACCCGCTTGGTGACGGAGAAGCGCACAGCACAGGAGAAGGTGTGTGTGTTTGTGTGACTATAAAGGTGTGTGTGTTTGTGTCCTTATAGCTCTGTGTTGCTGCTTATTAGACCGACACCGATCGCAACCCCCCCCCCCCCCCCCCCCCCCCCCCCGGACCGATACCGATCACACCCCTCCTACTTTTGTAATTGATTTATTCTTTGAATTGCAATGCCTTGATTTTAGTGAGGTTAGTACACAGTCATAGCCATAAATGCAATGGTACTAATAATTGGCATAATAATTTATTTCGGTGTTTCGGTTTTCGGCCTTGGTTTCCTCATTTTCGATTTTCGGTTTTCGGTTTCGGCCAAGAATTTTCATTTCGGTGCATCCCTTTGAATTACCATTGCATTATGTTGAGTCTCAAATACCACCTGCTGGCCAAGCATACAGCTGATACAGAGAGCCCTCCTCCCACTCGCCAAAGCCAGACCCTCATCCTCCACAATGTTAACCGGCCTGCATGCTGTAGCCACCAATTTAGCTATCACTGTTGAAAGTTTGTTGCTTGTAGAGTTGTTCATGCATCTCCTTTGCAAACTATCTAGTGTGGTTTGTCTTTGGCGAGCGGGAGGAGGTAGCGTTATGGGGCGTTCAGACCAAAAGCGTCTGACGCGGATTGAGCAGCAAATCTACATAGAAAATCAATGTGAATGGCGCGATAACATGCGATTTCATATCAGGCGGCGCGAATGAATGAATGAATGAATGAATGAATGAATGAATCAAGCGTCTGAAGCAGCGTGAATAAAGTTGGAAAAATTGAACCTTTTAGGCGACATCGCGCCGCGACATCCAATCAACGGCGAGTTTTTCCCGACGTCACAAGCGCGAATGAAGCGATGATCCAAAAGTGTATATTTATGATCAAGCGGCACGATAGAAGCGATTCAAGCGATTTTTTCGCGTCAGACGCTTTTGGTCTGAACGCACCTTTAGGGTTATATCCAGTACAGTATTTCATTGTTCTGGATTGTTTCAATAATAATAAACATACATTTGCAAAAAATCTATCATATCCGTCCCATGTTGATAAGAGTATTAAAAACATGAAAAATATGATCTGTCTAATCTCTAGTACTCCTTGGCTTAGATTCTCCGCGTTTCTATTGGAAAGATGAACATCATTCTTCCTCAATATATTCCTTCATTTGGTGTTTTTATGATCGTGGTAGAGAGTGCTGTTTTACAAGAAGGTCAAAAATCACAATAACAACACACACACTGTTACAGAACAACGCTAAACAAACTGGACAAGCAATACAGACCACATAACACAAATGCACACACTGCATCACTCACATCATGTCAGCAACCAGTGGCAACCTGCTGCTGCTGTGCTGCTGTCCTATGGCAGTGCATTTAAATATCACAACATAGGAAGCTACTCTTTTTGCCTCATTTGACTCTGGTGGTTATAAAGAGGCACAAAGTTTGTTGGGTGTGTTTTAAGCATGCATCCATGTCCCACTTCAGTGCCTGGTCCAAACACAGTCTAGTGTGATTTCTATAACTGTACTTGTCAGTTTGTATTTACAGAGCAGACATTCAAGGGACAAAAAAAGATCTTTTCTCTCTGTTTTCCAATTTTGCTCTTGCTCCCTCACTCATAAAATCACTGCTCTCTTTCTTGCTGTCTTTCTCTCTGAGTGCTTGTCTTCTCTCCTCTTTCATCTGCATTGCCCTGTCTGCCCTTAGTAGCAAACCTCTGCTTATTAGAGAAAAAGAAACAGAGACTGACGAAAAGATAGAGAGTGGGAGAACAGAGAGAAATAGAAAGCAAATTTTGCTTGTCAGGATTTCTGTGTGTGTGTGTGTGTGTCTGAGAGTGAGAGGAGGAGAGAGAGATTTTTGCTTATCGGACAGGAAGTGGATCTCTTACAATAGCATTCTGACGTTTCCTCTTCTCTAATGTGGAAAACTGTTAAGATTCCTATTCCAGATAGCATGCCCACACACACACACACACACACACACACACACACACACACACACACACACACACACACACACACACGTCACAGCAGTGCAGATAAGATGCAGCTGCTGTGCTGGAGACAGAATCACTGAGTCAGCCATATGTATTCACAGACTTAAGACAATCACTAATTCACATCACCACAAAAGCACACACACACAGACACAAACACACACAATCGAACATGGGGCTTACATACATCACATACAGTTTTATATTTGGTATTCAGCTGACGCTCCTAATACAGTCGTAGGGAGAAAGGGAATAAACAGACAGGTAGGGAGGAAGACATTTGGTTGATAGAGATGGTAGAAATGATGATGAGACAGAGAAATAAAGAGAGAAGTAGAGTAAGAACAGGGAAGAGGGAAGCTAAAGAGAGAGAAAATGGATTGGAGGGGGAACTGAGGGAAGACATTAAAAAGAGACGTAAGACAAAGATTGGATGACCACGACTGTCCATTTGCATAACGTCCATAGACAAAGCAATAAATGTCCATTTTGCTACTTTATTAGAAATTGACTTGAAATTGATTCAATAGTCATTAAAACTATATCTACATGATATGAACATACATGTAAGGTACTCAGTCTATACAGGAGAAAAGTCTTCTGACATGTAGGAAGTGATGCATGATGTATTTAATGTGTAATGTGTAATATATAGGAGTCAGAAGTGTGCATGGTCAACAATAGTCAGAGTAGCTACCCGGACATATAATGAGAAAATTTTGCTCTGCAGTCATTAAAGGTTTTATCACCTCCAGCAGTATGATTGTTGGGCCCTGCATACTAATTAGGGCTGTCACTTTTTAAAACAATAGTTTGAAAGGATGTGAACTAAACTAAAACTTATATGTGTGTTAAAGAGTAGAGGTCATTCTATTGATTTGCGTTACCTCAGCTACCTCATTTGACAGGGTTGGCAGGCTGACAGGTGACTTCAGATTAGTAGTTAAGGCAATGTTACAGAAAACAGACTCACTTTTATTCATGATTTTTCCATCTTTGCTGCAAAATGCCTCCATTCTTTACTTCATAGCTTCACTTACACACAGTGAATTTTGTGAATTATTACAGAATATTTAATTGTTTCCCATGTTTGAATGATAAAGAGTAGCCACCCCAATGCTCCTGGGAAATGTATGCATCCTGGCGATATTTTGTTTGAGGCCCCTCGTCCCACATCATTTGATAGGAAATCAATAAATGATATGGACTGCAGAGTGACTTCATAGATTTTAAACACATTTTTAATAACAGGCTTAAAAATCAGCAAATCAGCATTCATCCAAGCTAGTATTAGGAAGAAATTACACAATAAAATGTCTTCTGTATAATGGGACAAATAAAAAAAAGTATTTTTAAGGATTGTCAGAGAGTGAGACATCTGGATGGTGTAACAGAGAGATAGGGTATGATGCAAGAGTTGTGTCAGAGAAAAGGAGGAAAGGTGAGACAGAGAGGTTGACAGGCTGACAGTCAGTCAGAGGTAGACAGAGGGAGAATACCCAGGAAAGTGTTTCTCTGACTCATATTTTCCATCTCAGTACACAAGAGTGATCCCTCTCTAGTCCAGAGCTGTTTAAATGTTTACGTAGTGTATGCGTCTGTTTGTGTATGTGAGAGAGAGAGAAAGCAAAGGAATAAGGTGGAAATGAAGGTAGTTAAAGGGGTAGAAGACGCTGTGCCTGTCAGTGACTTGCAGACCCAGCTAAGTGTCAGGTCATTCAGTGCACATGGAGAATTTTCTCAAATGCTTGTTTTCATGTCACCACAACCACTTGAAATGCCTGTCTGATGGCAAAGCAGGAGCTCCATAGTGTTGGACTGATCGTAATGGGAAAGTTGAATTTTATCCGTGTGAGTGTCTGTGCAGAAGGCATGTTGAGGGAGGTTGGATATTTTCAGTTTACCAATGAATGATGCTGTGTAGAACTGAACTGATCAGCTGATTTATCAGTTAGGCAACAGAAAAGTCAGTGGTACCAGCTTCTCAAATGTGAATTGTATATTTTGCGGTGATGTTCGGGGGAAATAATGAATTTGAATATGCTGATGTGAGTGTGATCGCTGTGATCATTTATTCACAGTTCTCTGACATTTTATGGACTAAACAATGAATCAGTAAAATAATCTACAGGGTAATAGGTAATGATCAAAAGGTCATTTTGTATAATGATGTGAATATTTCCATTTAACCATATGTTTTATGAGTAACAAAAACATACTGAAATATTAAAATGTGTTTCTTTACTACTGAATGAATGAATGACCAAATGTTTGTGAAGTAGCAAAACTCTGGATTCTGCCCAACCATCTATGATAAAATGATGGTTTATTGAATGAATTTTATAAATATTATTCCAAAATAAGAGTTAAAACGGTGAATCAGAGGTCTAAATCGAGGGGGAGAATTTACCTACAAAAGCCAAGAAAAATTTGACTTGAGTGGTGTTTCCCTTTACCCATGATGAAAGAGAGATCAGATTTTTATATGTACCACAGTGGGGCCGACTATTGTTTGACTGATGAACAAACAGTCGGGCCATCCCCAAATCCCAGTCGGAGTTTACACACACACACACACACACACAGTAAAATCCCACTGTGTGTGTGAACAAACAGAGGATGAAAGGCAAGACAGCAAGGGGAAGAGCACATATAAAGAGCTGCTGTTTTATTAATGAACCTGGAAACAGGCTTGGGATTCTCAGGATCTGTTTATGTGTGTGTGTATGTGTGTGTGTGAGAGAGAGAGAGAGTGTGTGTGTGTGTGTGTGTGTGTATTTGGCTATGCACTCAGACAACAGCAGAAAACCAAGATGGGTGCCTGGACCGTATTGACACGCGTGCACACACACACACACACACACACACACACACACACACACACACACACACACACACACACACACACACACAGTCTCTAATAAATTCACCCTAATTCATTCTCTCTTTTCTCTGGGGAAGAGCCAGCAGTTTGCCTGATCCAAGGAAGCTTCACGTTACCGCCACTAAATAATTGATGCTCTCTCTCTCTCTTTCTCTGAGTTTCACTCACTTGCTCTCTCTTTCTGCTCTCTGTGTATCTGTCTGTTTCTCTTTTTCTTTCCGTCTGCTTCATTTTGTCTCTCCTTTTTCTCAATCTCTATTTCTGTGTTTCTTCTGTCTGTCTCTTCTCCTTTCTCTGTCTGGTCTCACTGTGTATTGTCTCTACATTTTATACACACACACACACACACACACACACACACACACACACACACACACACACACACACACACACACACACAGGCTTAAGAGGTTGGTCAGTCTTTAAAAAATTAATCCAGTGATTTGGGAGATGCAGGTGTTGAGTTTTTCAAGATCATAGTCCCTTGAGTATATGTGTGTTTATTTGTGTGTGTGTATGTGTGTGTGTCTGTGTGCGGGTGTGTGTGTGTGTGTGTGTGTGTGTGTGTGTGTGTGTGTGTGTGTGTGTGTGTGTGTGTGTGTGAGAGAGAGAGAGACAGAGAAACAGGGAGACTGAGAGGTTTCAAAGGTGAGAGATCTTCTGAGGTCCAGGTTTCCCCCACAAGAATTGAAACCACAGGAAGGTGTCTGCATGTAGATGGACACTGTGTGTGAAAATCATTTTGTGTTTATGCATGTGTGCCTCTATGTGTGTCTGTATATCTGTGCGCGTGTGTGTTTGTGTGTAGGGACCTTCTTCTTCCCCCACAACCACAGGGACGTGACCCCACTAACCAGGGGTTAAGTGCTCCTTCTTCCTTTTCTCTAACATTCATCTTGTCCTCTTTCTCTCTCATTCTGACATGCTATTCCCATTTCTATTTTTTCTACCATTGCATTTCTCTCTCACTCCGTCTCATTTTCTGCGTGTCTGCTGAGGGTCAAACACTGGAATTCAGATTCTTACCATTCATGTTCACTGTATCCCTTTGATTATGAAATATTTGATCACTTTCATTTTGATTTATGGTATCATCGATGTCAATTTATTTGAAGGAATATTAAAAAGTATGGGGAGAGAAGAGTAGCAAAGTGTAATGTACTATTGTAACAGGAGGGAAACACTGTGTGAAGGGGAGTAGACTTTGACATAAGACACGGAAATAGAGAAAAAAAAGGTGAAATGAGTTTACTTTTGGTTCTACTGCATGTGTGCACAGTTTGAAGTCTACAGATGGAGGAGCTTACCAGAAACTTGTAGAAGAAATTTGATCATATCTGATTCAAAATTAAACATTTGCTGTATCATAATGTCATATAACACACTGGCATAGCACGTAAAATAAATAAGGGTCTTTCAAAAAGGTTTATTAAGGGTGCCTATCATTACAACATATTTCTCTTTTCACAGTATTTTCAGAAAGTAACAAATTACCTTCCTGTGCCCCACACTCCTCAAACCAACTGGATTTTTTTTACTGTATCTAACATTCTGTTGAGTCAAATATGTGCTGTAGCAAGCAGTAAAGTGAAATCCAAAACAGCTATCTGTACTGTACCACAGCCTCTGTGTGTGTGTGTGTGTGTGTGTGTGTGTGTGTGTGTGTGTGTGTGTGTGTGTGTCTCTGTCTGTCTGTCTGTCTGTCTGTCTGTCTGTCTGTCTGTCTGTGTGTGAGTGTGTGTGTGTTGAGCATGTTGGTGCTGGTTAGTTCTTCGCTGAAAGACTGAGAGAGTCGAGAGTCTCTAATCCTTGCCATCAGAGACTTCTCGACACACATGCACAGACACACACACGCACACACATTCTTATCAGCGAGCCCAGTGAACCATTATGATGTGATGTGTATGTGTGTGTGAGTGTGCTGATGAGGGGATACCAGTCCTCCCATGACAGAGGTAATCCTGTTCAGTGGCAGGTCTGGATATCCCAACTGGTGTGTTTGAGTGTGTCTCCGTGTGTATCCCATAGCACTAGGTCATAGACCCAGAATCTACTGTCTGCTTGTCTTCCTGCCATTCTGTCAGTTTGTCTGTCTTTCTGCCAGTTTGTCTGCTCTGCTGTCCGTGTCTCACTGTGCCCACTTCTGTCCTTCTGCACCACTGCGTCATCTGAAACATTCACTTGAATTTTCAAAGCTGCTTCAACTAATATTGTCACAATCACAGAAAAAGACTTAAGGATATGTGGAAGGACTGCTAATGGTGCTGATGCCACTCAGAATCAACATAGGTGACATATGGCTTCAACAATAGAAATGGCAGTTTCCATTCATTCCTCTACCTACAGTTAACATTAGTTTCTTTTAACCATGAAGGCAGTCTATCCCTGTCACTGACCAAGAAATATCATAAGCTTAAAATTAACTGTCTTTTATCTATAAAGGCAGTCGATCAAAAAATGAGCATTAAGGAAGGTACCACGAATGTCTGTCATGACTAGAGTTGTAAGGATTAGTTTATTAATTGATTTGTCAGTTGACTGAAAAATAAGTTATCAACAATTTTATGAACTGAATAAGTGTTAAAGCTATTTTTAATGCAAAAATGGCAACAATGTACTTGTTCCAGCTTCTTGAATGTGATTATTTTTTGGTTTTCATATAAACTAATTGTATTTGGGTTTTCGGCTGCTGGTTGGACAAAACAAGGCACTTTGAAAAATAACCATGGATTTTGGGGACATCATAGACGTTTTTCACAAATGAAATTAATCAGGAAACGTATTCATAAAAAAAATTAAATTAATAAAAAATTGTTAGTTGCAGCCCAAATTATGTTTAGATTTTAGATATTTAATTATGTGTTTTTGTGCTGTATGCGTGTGTATGGCACAAATTGTAAATGTATGACCTTTTGTGCGTAAAGTATAGGCATGTAGCTAACTGAACATGTTTTCATGTTATTAAGGCAAGTGTGCTTACTTAGACATTGACATGGTTTCAGTCAGCTCTGTAAACGGGTGTGTATGTTCAGCCATGCTCTCTCTTGTGTTTTGGGAGCATTACAGTGTCTGTTTTTCAGCACACCAGCGGGGGGCTAATGGAACGGCTTTTTTTTTTGGTTTAAAGGAATTACCAGCCTTCTTCGCCAAAATCAACTCATAATCTGCTTTACTGGCACCACAACGCTCACTGCCACACAACTGACAGTACCTACCAACACACACACACGCACACACGCACACACACACACACACCAGTGGTGATCAGCTCAACACCACAACAGGATGCTAACTCTCTTGTGAAAACTGACTCAATGAAAAGAGGGAGAGTGAGAAAAAGACAGACAGAAGGGAATAGACAGTAAGACAATAAGAGAGGGAGAGAGGTATGAGGTGAAGAGACAGAGAAGAAGGAGGGCAACAATGGAAGAGTGGGGGTGAGACATTCAGAGAGAGAGGGAGAGATGAGATGCTGCAGGGTTATCAGTGATTAACAGTTCCACCCTATAGAACGTTGGGTTGGACTTCAAAGAAAGAGCTGCTTTTTGTTTCCAGGCCTTGAGTGTAACCCTGTTAGGAATGTGGTGTTTATACACACACACATACACACACACGCATACATGCGCTCCAAGTTTAACAGTGAGAGACAGAGGGAAGCACGCAAGGGAAGATGGGAGAGATTGAGACAAGAGGGAGGCTGAGGGTGAGAGTCAACAGAGACTGACAGAGAACAGGATTGGGAGGGATAGAAGAAGGATGAAAAAAGAGAGCAACACCAATAAAAAGAGCTAATCTTATTAATTGTAACACAATATTTGATTAATTCTACAGTGAAAAGTGAGTTGTTTGTGTATATGTGCTTCGATTACTGTCAAACGTGTCTTACATCCAGCCTAATTTATTTCACTGTATTTTTAGTCATTTACCTCATGTTTCCTTCCTCTGATGACATATAGCAGAGAAGTGTCTGAGGTTCTGATGAATGACCCAGTGAATGACTGGGCATTATATTGATATAAACACAGTGCTGCTGTGTGAAAAACTGCATCCAGAGAGGTGCGTGTATTCTCTGTCAGTAGTGGTATTCACTGGAATGGTTAGATGGATGGATAGACAGATACACATAGTCAAAGAGATGCAGCTATCACAGATCTATCCTTTTTGACATGTAATACACATGAGGCCTTCCCAATGTATTGCCATGACGATCTCCAAAAGAGCAGCCTAGTGAGATACTGTGTATGAAATGTTGACCACACTCTGATACAGTTAATCAATTAATGGATGAACAGAAAGTTGATCTACAACATTTTTTTGTTTTTTTTAAATTGATAGTTGATTAATTATTTAAAGCCACTCAAATGTGTTGCTCTTGTTGTTTCCTCAGTTGGATGTTTGAGCTTCACTGTGCAGAATGATTTATGTGCAGAGTTTGACAATAGAAGGCCATTTTCACATTGAGCTGCTGAAGGGGATAGTTTCTCTATTATCTGTCTATTTATGAGCATAGTTAGTGACATCACTAATTTGGAGGATTAGGGTTAGGGTTAGACTTAAGGTGAACAAACACTGAGAATGAACTTTTTCACTGTAGTAGAATAAGTTTTTTGTCCAGCAGTTAAATGTATCATAAATTATGGATTTCTTTAATGAGGCAGAGGTCATATGTAAAATGATTTAATAATATAATCACTAATCATTACAAATCATTAGTCAAAGCAGGGTATTTCTATATGTATTAAAACATGTCCAGAGGGAATCATATATATGATAAAATTCACTTGTTCCAGCTTCTAAAATGTGTATGCTGTTGTTTGTAGTCTTGTTAGATAGTAAGCTGAATACATTTGGAATTTAGACTGATGGTCAGAAAAAACAAGGCTTTTACAGTAAGGTTAAGCTTAGGTTTTGAGAAATGATAATGTGCATTTTAACGTTTTCTGACACTTATAGACCAAATAATAACTGATTAATTGATAAATCTATTGTATTGATATATTTTTCATGACAGTAGGACTTATTTCTGTAATATTGTTCTCACTAGTGCATTTTAAAGATACTTTTTCTGACATGCAAATAAAATCAAATTGAATTTGATAGTTCATTTTTGACCTTGGAAGAGCAGTCGACAAAATCTCATCACAAGGTTTACTTAGCAAATGTTCTGGAGCTTTCAAACCTATCACACAATCTTCCTCAGCAGATGGAGTGGCCCAGTTATCATGGAAAAGCATGTTTGTTTAAATGTCTTTATTCTGAGCACTTCTGAGCAACTTCTTGTTGACTTGCAGCTGAGATTTGAAAGTTCATTCTTGACCTTGAAAACAGCAGCTGGGGAAAAACAAACAGCAGACCAGCTAGTGGGTGAACGTTATGGTGAGATTGTTTTTGTCAAAATCAAAGTAATGAGGAGTCGTCATCCAGTCACTATAATGACGCTTTTTAATAAAATCTAAATCATAAGTGGAACCTCTGGGACAAAAAAGATGTCACCATCACCTTGACATAAGAAGAGTTTCTCATTATGTTTGTTAGAATCTGATCTTCACCAATAGCTGCAAGTAGATAGATTGTGCTTAGTGTGAAAATGCTCACACTTATAAAAACAACCATAAGCCTTAACACACAATATACACACATGCTCTCAGCACAGCCTCTCTCCACATACAGTGTCTCATCTTGGCTCTCCCAATACACACACACACATACACACACACACACACACACACACACACACACACACACACACACACACACACACACACACACACACACACACAGAGAGAGAGAGAAAGCAGTAAAATGCTCCATCAAACTACAAAAGTGGAGTTAGAGAGGGAGATAGAGAGAGAGAGAAAGGGAGAGGTCTGAGATCTGAGAAGAGAGGAGACGAGAACAATGGCTTTAAGTCTTGACAAACACTTAGCCGAGGCCTTTAGACTAACACTTTGGAGCAGACATGTCTGCCTGCATACCAATAGCAAACACTGTCACTCCCCATCTAACTCAGAGCCTTTTGATGTTCTATTCACAGAGATATAGAGAAGGGAGGTGAAGGAGGGGATGGAGGTAGAGTAAGCGCAGAAAAGGGAATATGGGAAAACATGAAGGAAGGAAATAAGGAACGAAGGAAAGAAAAAAGGGAGGGATGAAGTTGGCTGAATGAGGGAAAGGAGTCATTTGTTTAGCAAACTGTAGCATTGCTATCTGACCTTTTTCTCTACCTTTCCTCTCCTTTATCCCTTTGCTCGTTTCCTCTTCTGTCTTTGCATCTCTTTTGGTTCCTCTGTCGGTCTCTCTTTTTCCAACAATATCTAGATCACAGAAGTGAGAATAGCTGACGAAACAAAGGGAAAAGAAGAGGGGGCGATATTATGGATACCTGTCCATAACATCATGGTACATAATGTAAAGTCTTGAAGTCGTGTGTGTGTGTGTACTAGGTATTCCTAATGTTGTGGGGACTTAAATCTGTTCACACAGTTATGTTATGGGGACTCGCTTGTCTTATGGGGACAAAAAGCAAGTCCCCTTAAGGTAAATGATTTATTTTAGGGTGAAGACTTGATTTAAAGTTAATATAAGTTTAGGGTTATGTTAAGTTTAGGATAAGGGTTAAGATTAGGCATGTAGTGGTTATGGTTACGGTTAGGATAAGTGTCCAGTAAATGAATGTAAGTCAATGTAATGTCCCCTGAAGTGATGGAAACATGGTGTGTGTGTGTGTGTGTGTGTGTGTGTGTGTGTGTGTGTGTGTGTGTGTGTGTGTGTGTGTGTGTGTGTGTGTGTGTGTGTGTGTGCATTTAAGACATTTCATTGTAGTGGTTTGTGCTCACCCATCAGATGAATATCAGTTTTTGTCATGTTTTTAGTCACTTTTCTTGCATATTGGACCATCTAAGAAAAAACATTAGCTTGCCTGATGATATTTAAACAGCCTCATGTTATGAAAATGTTCCAGAAAGGAGCATGTAATTATTTATATATTTGTTTAAATCACTATAAATGAAGTTTCATGCGCACATACATGTATACCATTACCAGCCCCATCTCTTATCTGTCAAAGTGCACAAGCACTGGCAGGCACAAACAGACACATGCCCCACACACGTACAGACTGGCACGCACACACAACCTCCTCTGCAAGATGATAAGTGTGTTAGGAGGCAGGGAGAAATTATTAATTATCAGGCTAATGGGCACCAGGCTGAGTTCTGCTTCATTAAGCTCTAACTGTTTGTGTGTGAATGTTTGTGTTTGTGTATCAGAGGGCGATGGGACCTCTGAGTAACACACAAAGATAGGTGCACACAAATTCGCATTCATGCGCACACGTGGGGGGTTGTCTGCCTCAGTGGATGCACAACACATATTCACTCATACAGATGTACGCTTACATGGAAAAACTTGTATAGAGATAGGTACAGAAATAACTTATTGGATAATGTAATTTGTTGACGTCCATGCAGACCTGCTTGAGCAGCAAGTGGTTTTCAGGGGAGTGGACTTACCTTTACTTGCATTAATGATATATGCAAATGTTGAACAAAAAAATCACTTAGATGAATGAGCCTGTTGAGTGAAAGAACCTCTCGTTATTTTAAAAAGACACTAAAGTAAAAATCTAAACATTTTGGAAAGTCTCTGTGTGAACATCATCAAAGTACACAGATGAATGTGTCTGTTTACAGTATGTACGCACATGTTTTGTGCAGTTGTAGTAGTACTATGTTTGCCCCTGTGTTGAATGGTGATGCAGTGTGCTGCTCCCACTCTATCCCTTGCAGGGTTGTGCTGCCTACAGTATGATAAGTAACACCAGTGTTGACGTTAATCTGTCTCACTCCCACTAGGAAAGACAGATAAGGGGGAGAGGGAGGCAAAGGGAGAGGCACTGGGAGGGTGAGACAGTGGAAAGAGTCAAAGAGAAGAAGTTACATTGTTGGAATTATTTGGTTTTAGCAGGAGTCTGTAAAATATTTTAACTCATGAGAAAATGAAACGCATACATTTAGGTCAATCTACAGGTGACAACGAAAATAAAGGAAGTTATTCAAAAAAGTTGCAATGAGGAGGACATGATTTGAGTCCGTAGTATATTTGTTCTTGTCTTTTAGTCATTTTGTTTATTTTGCTTGTAGCCATTATTATATTTGAAGAAATACTGTTTTTAGTCACCTAGTTTGTCATATTGTGTTGAATGGTGCTACTTAGTTTGGACTGTTGAATTGTTGGATTTTAGCTAAATCTTTTCAGGTTGGAGTGAGGTGAGCTTGAATTAAAAGCCCTGAGTCAAACTCCCTGTTATCAACAGTGTGTGTGACAGCATAGTGTATGGTTATTTGTGTTTTTTTTGTTTTTGTTTTCTGTGTGTGTGTGGACGTGTGTTGCCCTATAAATAGCGCTGATGGTAACATAAGCAGGGGCCCGGGCTCAGTGGTTTTTCCCATTGATTAGCTGGCTGGCTAATGCACAATCATCCCCACTACTCATGCACACGCCCACACACAAACTACTGCACTGCACTAATGAGAGCTGGTTAAGACCCCCTAGGAACAACCAACTGCCACTTTACTCCTGAGAGGGACATGGGTTGGGTGTGTGTGTGTGTGTGTGTGTGTGTGTGTGTGTGTGTGTGTGTGTGTGTGTGTGTGTGTGTGTGTGTGTGTGTGTGTGTGTGTGTGTGTGTGTGTGTGTGTGTGTGTGTGTGTGTGTGTGTGTGAGAGAGAGAGAGAGAGAGAGAGAGATAAAGACAGGGAGGGCACAGTCAGATATAGAGAGATATAGATATACAGATATAGACTCAGCATCATGAAGGAAAACAGGGAGAGATGGAAAAGCGAAAGAGGAAATAAGTAATAGTGAACAGAGTGATGGAATAAATGCTATCCTGCCTTCATTGTGTGTGTGTGTGTGTGTGTGTGTGTGTGTGTGTGTGTGTGTGTGTGTGTGTGTGTGTGTGTGTGTGTGTGTGTGTGTGTGTGTGTGTGTGTGGGTGTGTGGTTAAGATCCCCCACGAGGAGTGTCCTCTTGCTGTTGATGTGTATCCCCATGTCTGGGTGTATTTGTGTGCTAGAATTACCCAGAATGCTTTAGCGATTGACTGGCTGGCTAATGGTGGTCTCTGTTTTCCTCTGATGGTCATTGACTAGGCCTTCTCATCAATACCTTTTTTTTTTTTTTTTTTTACAGCTATTCTAGAGCTGTGTGTGTGTGTATGTGTGTGTGTGTGTGTGTGTGTGTGTGTGTGTGAGGAAGGGAGAGAGAAAGAGAGCGAGAGAGAGAGAGAGACAGGGGTTGTGTGTGCTACTCAGGAAGGAAACAGTGGGTTAACCTCTACATCACTTGTTTGAGTTACTGTTGATGTATTATGTGATTTTTGTTGTTGTTGTTTTTAAGTCATAGTACACACACACTTATTATATTTGCAATTACACAACAATACGATTTTGCTTGTTTTCCCTGAAACTGGAACCTGGAGTAATGAGCATGACATATTTGATACAATTTTTATCAGAAGTCTTCTTTGTTTAGATAAAGCAAGGTGCCTTATCCACTTCTGTTGCCTTTTTCATACATTCCTCCACACTCCTGTTCAAGTCTCCTCTCCTCTCCTCTCCTCCCCTCGCCCCTTCTCTCCTTTCTTCTTCACTCCTCTGTCCTACTTCTCTCTATATTCCTCTTATTTTTTCATTCTCCCTCTACCTCTCTCCCCTCAGTTTGGAAAGGATTTGGTCTCACATACACTCAGCAAGACTATCACCACCCTACCCAGGAGACCACTCATCTCTTCCCTCAACTCCCCCCTCCCCTATCCATCCACCTACCCATCTATCCATCCATCGATTGCCACTATTCCTGGACTCCTGTTATCCCACTCCAGGTCCAGCTCGGGTTTCCCTTCCCTTCCCACCACTCAGCTGTGTGTGTGTGTGTGCGTGCGTGCGTGCGTGTGTGTGTGTGTGTGTGTGTGTGTTTCTGTGTGTGGGGGTGTGTATGACTGTATGTGTACGCAAACCACTGTATTTCTCTGTCTTTTTGAGTGACACATTTGATTCATTATCCATCTGCACTCGCACGCTATTCACTCAAGATAATTTCTTTTGACTTTAATGTGAGAAGACTAAAACATTTTTCAAATCAATACATGATCAATATTCATCCACTCAAAATACACAATTGCAGCTTATGAAACACACGCACACACAAAGATGTACTTTCCACTAAGCGTGGACTCACTTCCATACTCATTAGTAGCAACAGTTCTCTTCCAGCCTAGTCACCTTTAAATGGCCTAAGTGGCTCAAGTATTGATAACCTATAAGAAATGGTCAATTATAAGAGAAAAACTGAGTTGATCAATAGCCTGATGACTAGTAAGAGGGGGGTCACTCATTCATTCATTCACCAACTTCCTCTTTCATGAATTAACATATTTTATGTTTCAGTTGATTTTAATTTTGCATTAAACATCCACCATAAATGTAGAATAGTTATATTACAAGCATGATGATTTATTTATTTATTTTTTGGCTTTGTTTAGATAGTAACTGGCAGAGATGCTGACAGGAAACAGGGAGAGAGAGGGGGGTATGACCTGCAGCATAGGTCCCAGGCTGGATTTGAACCAGGGACACTGTGTTTATGTGGCATGCGCTCTAACCACTCGACCACCAGGGTGATAACATGAATTTTTGAACTGGAATGAAAATAGACCTTTTCTTTGTGGATTGTTCACCAATTTTACACTGATAAGAGGCTGCTTTAATAAACAAGTAACTAATGAAGTACATTTAACATTGTTAAGCATTTCTAGAAATTAACACTAAAACATAATCTAAAAATCAAAATAAACATCAGTACTGTACTGTATCAGTCATTATTTCAATTAATTGAACTCCATCAGAAATGCTTTTTTCCTTGTTTATTAATAAAAGTCATTATCAAAAGTCATTTCACTGTTCATGTATAACTATAATTCACAAACGGTAAAGTAAAGAGATGAATTCGGGCAGCGGTGTTACATTGTACCATTATTCAGTTACACATGTTCAGGGGAAACAGTGATAAAACAGACGCTGAAATTTTTATTTTTGTAAATGTAACAACATTTATTGTCCAGTTACGACTGAGTATTAGGGCCAGGCAAAAAAAAAGAAAAAGTTCAGCACAAGAAAAAAAAAAGGCAGGCAAAAAACTTGGATGATCCTGCGGTACTGTAGTCAAGCCTCTGCAGTAAAAGTTGATTTAATTTTTTTTTTTTCTTGTGCCGGACTTTTTTTTCTATTTTTTTTTTAGCCTGGCCCTAATACTCCGGTGTAGTTCAGTTGGAGACAAATTGAACTGTTAAGGGGCGTTCAGACCAAACGTGAAGTCGTGCGTCGAGATTACATGTAAAGTCAATGCTTAGACGCGAATTTGCGCCGCGATACACGCGTCACACGTGTCGCGATGGACACGATGACGTGAAAATTGCGTCCATCGCGTCAATGCGCGAGTTGAAAATGTTAAACTTTTGCGGCGACATCACGTGACGCCGTGACGTGACAGCCTATCAGCGTTGAGATTCTCCTGACGTCACTTACGTCACTGACGTATAGCCCCTGTTAGCATAGCTGGCTTTCCCTTATAAAGTTTTGAAGAAGAAAAAAAAAAATAGCTGGCTTTCCCGGCATAAAGTTACTGGTTTACTAGATTCAACAGTTAATTTACGTGTGTTTTTGTCAGTTGATGTGTGTCGCAGGAAATGGAAGAGCCTCAGGGACACATATAGAGAAAAGAGTAAGTGATCTCAGGTTGATGATTGAAGAAGCAATGTTGTTGTTATCTATTGAAAATGGGCGGGCTCGCTACATGCACAATGACGCGAATTTTACATTATGGTCACAAAATGGTCACGTGTTGAAACTCGAGCGATAGTGCGACAGATTCTCGTTTTGTCACGTTCATCACGTTTGGTCTGAACGCCCCTTTAGTCTGAACAAAATCATTAGGTGTGAATACATTAGCTTCCACTCAGCTGACAAGGTATGAAAGTAGCTAACAGTTTCATGGTTAACTAGTTAGCTAATGTGGCTAACAAGTATGACGAGCTGGTCGTCACACAGAGTAAAGGATGGGGAAGTTGTTTACTTTGCAGCATTGCGTCTGAGCAACGTAGTGTGAAATCAACACTAAACAAACTCAGTCCACCACTGCACCGTCTGCTGAGCTGCAGAAAGCTGCTCTGATGCTAACGTTTCAGTTTGCTTACATAAAATTAGTGATTGTACTGACAAACTGTAGCTGCTAACATTGCTAACATGTGAAAAGCATGAGTGACATGGTGTCAGGGAAGGACTTCATGTTATATTAGTTATGTTGAAAATGGAAAATGAGGGGATCGTTGTTTATTAACTTCTCAGTATGTACTTCACAAACTCATTGGCAACTTACTGTGGAGACACCGCCTGACTCAGAGTCCGTACTACCGTCAGCTCTGACACTGCTCCGCCCCTGATGCGGCTGAGAGTATTGTAAACAAAGGAGTCGAAGCACACTCTGCTGGACAAAGTAAGGAACGAGACCATGTCTAAACCACCCCAAGCATCATTTTCTGCATTATATGTTCTGTAAAAAAACATGTACGCCGATATCGATATATCTGTGAAAGGCCCATATCGGCAGATAATATTGGCCGACAATAAATCTGTTGGGCTCTAGTATTCTTTCTCCTTCTCTTTCTCCTCATATCTCTATAAATGAAGAGTTGCCTCCAATTGTCAGGCATCAGGTGAATAAATTCTGAATAGAGATGTATGAATCAGCACACACACGTTACACAATGACATCTGGTCCTAGATCCTCTCCTTTCCTCCCTTCTCCTCTCCTCTCTTCTTCTCTCCTCTCCTCCCCTCTCCTCTCTCCAGCCGTAGGAAGGAACAGAGAGCTATGTCTCTGCGTGTGAGAACAGTGACTGTCCTCCCAAGGTTTGATGTCGCTGGGTCTAATTGTCTTTCATGTCAACACAAGAGAGAGGTGTTTGGCAAGTACAGGGGTAAAGAGAGCGGTAGGGTGCAGAGGAAGAAGAGGGTTGAGTGGGGACAGTATGGTGGGTATCAGAGGAATAAGAAGAGTCTTTAAAAAAACAACCTTGGTAAAACATAGATTATTCTTTTTAAAATTAGAAAGTGATGATTTTTTTCTCTTCACTCATCCCTCTCTCCTGCCCTTCGTCCATCCATCTCTCTGTGTGTGAATGGATTTGAGTAGTTTTACTGTTCCTGGGCACTAACCCTTTGCACTACTGGTCCGACCTTAACTCTCAATTTAACCTATAAATGTTTCTAATCTTTACGTCAAATCCAAATCGTAACCCTTTAACGACAAACATTGACACAGCAGTTCATGTTCTAATATACTGTGTGAGTACTAGGGCTGGGACGACACTATTACGTAAATACGTTGATGCGAAAAATTTGCGTCAACGTGTCGGACCGACACAAAAAATGGCGGCAGCGTGTAGCAGCAGCAGCAGTGCGAAACAGAGAAAAATGCTCTAAAGAGAGAATAGTATACAGCGAAAACAGAGCTTTTAATCAAAAATGGACACTTTGACCCTGTGTCTACACAGAAAGCGCAGGGTATGTTTAGAAGATCAACAGCGAGTGTCTACACAGGAGGCGTTCAGGTACATGGTTAAGTGTAGGTCACCCATGTTTTGGAAGTGCTCAGAGCCCAAAACACGATGACTGTAGCTAAGCACGTAAAATGAAGGAAATGCTTCCACAGGCAGTTCAAAATCAGTTTGTCTCATCTATCTGGAGATATTTTGGGAAGAAGGGTTGTATTAAAGAAATGTTAAATAAATATTGAAATGTTATAAGAAATCAATGTTTTTTGGTATTCATAATGTGTAAATTGCTATAGTAATCAAATAATGGGAAAATAATAGATAATCGAAAAAATAATCGTTTAGGGTAATTCGAAAAATTAATCGTTAGATGAATCGATTAATCAAAAAAAAAATTGCTAGATTAATCGTTTAAAAAATTATCGTTTTGCCCTAGTGAGCATTTTGTCCCCCCTTACTGCACAACACATCCTCATAATTAACAACCCATAGTACTGTAATATGATGTGACAAATCAGTTAAAAAATTATGTTTTTTTTTCTGGTGTGACAATGGTTACGGTCTGGTTAGGTTTAGGCACAAAAACTACTCGGATAGGGTCAAGGAAAGATCATGGTTCGGGGACAAATTTGATTTATACTTCCTTACTTATACTTCCTCCTTCACCGTCATAGTAGTAGTAAACACTAGCCTGGGTATACCCATGCTCTCATTCGAGCAACATTCCACTTCGCTCAGAAAGTTAGCATGGCCACCAAGACAAAATCTTCGCTTGAGATAGGGAACCAATCACAGAACGGGGAGGCAGGCTCAAGACGATAACGACCACAGAGCGACTTCGTTCACATCCAGCATGGAGGCCACAGAGGGTTTTTTTTGGCGGCCACAGAGGTGCAGCAACCGTTCGAAGCTGCAGTAGATTGTTCACTTTGAAAATAGAACAAAAACTTGCGCTACATGATTTTTCCTTCATAAAAAGGATGTGTTCGCGCTGCTCCCTACAGGCTCTGAATACGTCATTGTGTATCGTTGATATGATTGGCTGTAAGTTTGTCCGGTAGCGTATAGAAGCATTTGATCGACATTCGTTGATCCTGCCTCAAATACCAGGAAATGAACGGCTCCTCGTCAGACCCTACCTCAATTGCTGTAGGGTCTGGCGTTAGCCAGGCTAAGTAAACACCACAACAGTATGATTATTTTTTTTTAAACCAGTCGAACCAGGGACACTGCAATCATATGGCATATGCGATAACCACTCGACCACCAGGGCACTCCGTACGTTTAAAAAAAAAAATCGACTCTTGATTGGAAACAGGAAGTGAACAGTGGTCTCCTGCAGCAGAGTCCACTTTTTGCCATATAACAATCTATCCAACCAACCTGCTTCCTCCTAATAAGGAAAAATCATGTTTTTAAATCATCTGAACTGCGTCACTTCCCCAGGGCAAAATAACTACAGCCTGCATCTTAGACCCAAACTGTCTTTTTTCTTGTGACGATAGGCCGTACTCCCTGCCTGGCTCTTTAACGTTTGCCGCAATTGAACTTGGTGAAGGGAATTTGTTTAAAAAGCTTGGTAATTGATGCAGGACTGAGAACTAAGACAGAGGCTGCCGCAGTTGATTAATGCACACAGAATGTGTGTAGCGTTTTTCTTTTCTGAGACACTTTTAACTGGGCTTCTTAAATGATCAAGGAGAAGGAGAAAGAGAGACAGAAAGAGCGAGAAAAAGCAATTCCCCTATTGCTCTCATTTTACCTGTGTGTGTGTGTGTGTGTGTGTGTGTGTGTGTGTGTGTGTGTGTGTGTGTGTGTGTGTGTGTGTGTGTGTGTGTGTGTGTGTGTGAAACCTACCTCATGTTGTAGCTATTAAAGTATTAGACAGTTGTATAAAATAAGCGAGCAAAAACACACAAGCACCCTTTGAAGCTAATCATATGGTTGAATGTGAATTAGGATATTTGTTGTTTTTTAAGAAACTGGGAATTTCTGACAGCTTCATCGTTGTTTGAGGAACTGTAACCTCTTGTTTTACACCAGAAAGTAATCCTTTACTTGGGAGTGCAACCCAGTGGCATGCAATGTAAGATGCAGTGTAACATTATTGTTATAATGATAATAATAGTAAACTAAAGCAAAGCATTCATTTGAAGACTGTCTTCTCTACTTTATATTAGAGAGAACTCTGAAGATGATTTATCTGTGTTTTTTACATTCCTAATAGCATTTGTATCAATACAAGGAAGAGTTAACATGGGTAGTTCAGAAGGAAATGTGCTATGATTAATATCATGAGTTATATTTCATGTTGAAAATGTAGGACAAACGCTACATCACTGAGACACTGAGATGCTTTTCTGGAGGTAAAAACTAACAAAAAGGGCATTAATGTTCTGAATATTCTGTGTCATTGGACCAAGTCCTCTGTGCCTGTATTAGTGTCCATGTCTTTGCTCGAGCAGTAGATTGAATGCACTTCCACATACCTCTATGGAAATGAAGTGACACACACACACATACACATGGTGGGACAATCAGGTCATTTCAAGGTAAAAGGACTTAGATATAGTGAAATATTCATATTTTAGAGGGTGTGTGTGTGTGTGTGAGTGCGTGTGTGTTCGCGCAAGTGTAAATGTGTGTGTGTGTGTGTGTGTCGAGCTCATGACTGCTACAAGCAGTTCTCTTTAATTGAGGTCCTGACGCCTCAAGCAAAATGCTTTGGAGAAAGGTAAAACTTACACAGTGGTGGGTAACCACACACATACACACACGCACACACACAAATATAAAGGAACACAACAATGTTGACCTTAAAAGTTAAATAAATAAAAATTGGTTATCAAGCATTCAGTGGTGATATGGTACAGGTTGCTTGTTGACTGCAGCTAGTGAATGAATACATTATTAATGTGTTAGTTATTAAATGCATTTGACACGTCTGACCACAGTGAGGATGGTTATACTCAATTGTTTGAGGGTTTGGATTCAGTAAAAGCCACAATAAAGAAAATAAAGAGTGTTAAATTAACACAGATGTATCAGAGGTTTGTCCTTCCTGGCAAAAAATAAATAAATCATCATCATATTTGAAAGGACAATATGTCAAATTCTCTCTTGTCCAACAAAAAAATGAAAACACTATCAGTTGGCATTTGACTGGGTTGTTGATTGTACATTCACTTACAGTCGCATTTCACTCCACACCAAATATCAAGCTTTACATAAAAGCTGACTTTTTTATCACATAGTCTTTTGATCTGGATAGAGTTTTCACCCACTGATTACAAGGTGCGACAAGAGATTTCAGCTACAAAGGCTGACGCATTTATTCTCAAAGCACATCGAGCCAATGACGAAGCATTGGTTGTGTTACCAAATTTGGTATGGTAATATATTACACCTACTTGACATTTCCGTTGGATTTCTGCTGTAATTGGACAGCTAACCTCACACTATTATGAAATGTCACTGGATTAACTGTGTCAACTTCAGGCCACCATAATTCAAGGGTCAGGAGGGGTGAATAGTGTGAGAGCTGTCCCTAAATCAGAAGTCAGAGATTACAGACCGTAAAAGACACTGAATAAATGATCTGCTACAATGTAAATATATCAGGACCTTATTGGTTTACGGTTTATTCAATATTTATTGTTGTATAATACAGGAATGCACAATAAAATCCTGATTTAGTACATCCATGATACACAAACAGAAAATGGATAAACATGTCAAATATAGTTACAATACAATAAAATAATAATTTACTTTTTTAGGTTGTATAGGTAGCATTTTATGTATATTTGATCCTTTTTCTTAATTCAAGTTGAATATATACATACATGTGTTTATTTATTGTACTTTGTATTCTGTTATTCTTTAGAATAACAGAATGCAGCTCTCCTGTGCCCACTTCACCATAACACTGCTCTGACAAATCACAAGATCAATCATGCTATCAAGTGGTATTTACATATTTACAAAGTGACATGATTAATAAGACATGAGCATTTTATATAGAAACTTGTCACATTATGTCAGAAAATGTAATTAAGAAAGTCTGTCTCACACAAAATAACTAGAGGGTGTTGTTTCTTCAGTGCACAAATCATCACAAAATTTTTTATTTGTATCACAAACCAGAGAATTGCCTCAGGGGATTTTACAACCTGTACAGCAATACAAGATCCTATCTCCCAAACTACGGGCCGGTACAAGGGTCAAACACAATGTGCGCGCCTTGAAACATTAGTGCCGTTGAAATGAATTTGCCTTAACGCGTTATTATTGTTAATGTTGACAGCCCTAATTATAACACTTATAACAATTTACTTCACACACCTGCCCATGCTCTCTTGCTTTCTCTTACTCACATAAACACACACACACACACACACACACACACACACACACACACACACACACACACACACACACACACACACACACATGCAAACACACTTCTCTTTGTCTGCTTGTGTGCACAAAAGATCTGTGGATAAGGGCTGCTAAAAGCCTAAACATGTTTTCTTCTCTTCAGATATCAAAATATTAGCTTTCACTAAATGGTTTATTTAAGATAATGTTACTGCCTATTTAACACATTGACTGGTTGCACTGAGTGCATGGGACGGGTAAGGCTGAAACAATTACTCGAGTAATTTGAATAATTTGATTACAAAAAATGATTGAGGCAATTTTTCTTGAATCAAAGCTTTGTTTAATTAATTTCAGTCACATCATATGACATGCTCTGCTTGTGTTTCACACGGACGGTTAATACTGACGCACATCGCGTCACTCGCTATGTCGCTAAAAAGTGGAAACTAAAAAGTGTGTCGCGCATCTAGTCTGGGGGCGAAAAAATGATCGGTATATTTGCACATCACAAATTCTTTTTATAACGTCACCATGTGGGTCATTAACCTTGTTGTTCTAGTTAGTGAACTAGCAGTCTCTACCTGCTGAGATGATCTTCACAGTCTATTAGGAGATGAGGAGAGGAGCAGGTGTAGGTTGACCTCAGGTCTCTACGCTGAAAGCCTGAGGTAGGAGGAGCGGATGAATCTAGTGCAGCTATGGTAGCCTAATGATGCAAAAATTCAAATCAGTCACCCTAAGAGTAAGTAAGTTCATGTATTTGTTTCAGATGGCATTGAAGTTAAATGCAATACATGGGTTGAGTTTTGATTTTAAAAAGGAATATCCAGGAATAAAACCCAATTGATTGTTCATTTTCAGATCTTTTTTTGTCCTTTTTTTCATTTTTACTATTGCTTTTTAATAAAAAAAAAAAGAAAAGAAAAGAATTTATTCGAGTACTCGATTAATCGATGAAATAATCGATAGAATAATCGATTACCAAAAAAATCGATAGCTGCAGCCCTAGTGACACGGCTAAAGGTGTGAGGTGTCAGGTGGTGTGTGTGCCTCTGTGTCTGCTTGTTTGATTGTTACAAGTGTGTGATTTTATGTGCCTTTTTAAATTGCAGATGTGTGTATGCTTGTTAATGTGTGCTTGCTATGTGTTGTATGTGTGTGTGTTTTTCTTGATATTCTGTTTGTGTGTGTGTGTGTGTGTGTTTGTGTGTGTGTGTGTGTCTCATTAGTGTGTGTTATAAGCAAAAACTAGATATACTGTAGATACAGTATCTGTAATTTACAGTGTTTGTATTTTCCTGTGTTCTCTGCCCTTTAGCAACTCTGATAAGAGGTTTTCACTGCAGCCAGGTGTCTGAACCTTATCAAGATCTCTCTCTCTCTCTCTGTCCCACTCTCTCTCTCTCTCTCTCTGTCCCACTCTCTCTCTCTCTCTCTCTCTCTCTCTCTCTCTCTCTCTCTCTCTCTCTCTTTCTCCCTATAGCTACTGGATTACACAAATACACCTGTTAATTCACGTGTACTCTGTACATATGTACACATATACGTTTGCACTCTATGATGTACATAGCATGCTGACTGCAGATAAATGTTCCTAAAACAAGTTTTACATGTCTTGTAGGATTTTAAATTAACTTTTTTGTCGACCAGCCAAATGGCGAGTGAATCTTCAGATTTGACCAATTAATAGATAGATTTTGGCTAGTGACTGAAGGAAATCTACAAGCCACTTGCATATGTTACCAGCATTTGGCTGGTAGCTAGAGCTAATGTTGAGCCCTGTATGCTTAGTCCTAAAGAGAGCCTACAAGGCCAAAGGTGCTGCTCCACTTGTTTCATTCGTTGCTTTGCATCAGTGTTAATTTCGATGACGAATAATTTTCGCCATAGTTTTCGTCAACTTTTTTGTCACACTTTGTTACTGATGATGAGGAAAAGATGACTAAATAAAAACCAATTTATGGACACCTTTGTCAACAAATAAAAATGGGAGACACGAGTTAGAAGAGATCAGACATATAGATACATTACTAATACTATTTTAACTATCTAAGTGTGTGGTCTGAAATGCTTAGCACAAGTACATTTGGATTTTAGTCAACTAAATCTAGTCCAAAAATAAGAGAATTCAGACGACTAAAATATGACTAAAACTTAGTGGTATTTTCGTCAAAAGACTATGACTAAAACTAAATCAAAATTTGCTTTGTATTTTCCTGTCTTTTCTTTCTCCATTACAATTTCTTCATCTCCTTCTTGTACTTTATTCTCCACCCTCACTCACCTAAAGAACACCATTTCTCCCTACAAGTTAGGGAAGAAAAAGAAAAGGGAGATCCTTTCTCTTAATTCCCCAACTCCCAAGTCCCATTTTTTTTCTCTTTTCCATTTCAGAGTGTGACCAATTTCCCACTCTCCATGCTTCATTCTTCTTCCACTTGTATTTGGAAGTGCGACAATAATTTGCAAAGGCCAATTAAGAGGTATTGCAGTATTCTGATCTCAAAGATCCACAACAAAACGAGCGCTCCAAGGATGGACAGAGAGAGAGAGAGAGAGAGAGGGAGAGAGAGAAAGGTGTTTCCCTCCCTCCCTTCTTTCCACCCACCTTCTAATCCCTTAAAAGCACTTACGAGATTGCCGCTGCCCGCCTGCCGCTGCCTGCTTGTCTACCCGTTGGTTGCCACAGCAGCTGATTGGAGGAATCGAGGCTCCTAATTGGATCATGAGGGTGTGATGCAGGCGACAGCAGCCACATTATGGGAAGCTGACTTTGTGCAGCGTAACCCTGCCAGGATGACCCTTTCCCTGTGTGTGCAGGTGTGTGTATGTGTGTTCACACTGACCTCATTGTGACTAAGAGCCTCCACTCATCAAGGCGGGCTGGCTGAGGCTGCAGTGAGAGAATAGATTGATGAAGAGAGGGTAGGAAAGAAGAGGAGAGGAAAAGGAGGAGAAAATGAAGTAAAAATGAAACAAGAAAAGAGGGAAAGCAGAAAGAAGAGGAGTAGTGAAAACTAGAGGAATTAGCACAGCATTAAGGTCGCGCTGAGCTTCAGTTTTCCTCTTTTACAAATTTTTCTTTCCTTTCTGGCAGTAGGGGGTAAGGTAGGATTGATGACATGATGCAGTGAATTAATCCCCCTGAACTTTGTGCCTGTGCTCTGTGTGTGTGTGTGTGTGTGTGTGTGTGTGTGTGTGTGTGTGTGTGTGTGTGTGTGTGTGTGTGTGTGTGTGTGTGTGTGTGTGTGTGTGTGTCTTTCACTTTGGTGCAAAGTGACTGTGTTGTCCGTTACGGTGTAAATTGATAGCGTCACTGCTCTTTGCCGCATTACAGGGAGCGTGGAGCTGTACGTTCAGTTTCCTAACAGCATTCTATATCACACCATCATGCACACCTGATCCCACAGACCTGAATGATACACCAGCAAGGGCTATTTCGAAGCATTTCCACTTGAAACTTTGCTGGTATCACACACACACACACACACACACACACACACACACACACACACACACACACACACACACACACACACACACACACACACACACACACACACATGCAGGACTGCTTCCTTTGTGTACTCTAAGTTAAGTGCATTTTGTCATGGTTCTTTCACAGTCTGGCTCCACCAGTCCACCAGATGCCCTCAGACTTTTCTCCCTGTTTGTTAAGACTGGACTGGTAGGGAAGAATGACAGATAACAGAGGCTGTTAATGATATTTAAAGGCCATTTGAGATGCTGTCACTTGCTACATTGACTCTTGTAGAAACTCAGTGCTAAAGTGAAGTGAAACACTAGTTATGTTATTCAGAGCTGCAGTTGTCTTTTGGATCGATTTGTGGCTTTACATGAAGCCTTGGTATGCAGGCCAACATCAACAGGAATGTATGGTGTAGTTTATTTTGTTGTGTGTGCTTTTTGTGGCTGGTGCACTTATTAAGTTGTCTTCATTTCAAGTTCTGGGATGTTTTTATTTTATTTTTATTTATTTTTACTCTGTGTCTCCCTTATGTGTTCCTGTGCTCCACACCTGCCCTGCTTCTTTCCTGTTCTCCTGTTCCACCTGCACCTTTCCCCTCATCAGTTTACTCTGTATTTCAGTTCAGTTTTGTTGGATCATTTATTTATTTTGTTCTGTTCAGTTTAGTTTCCCCTGCCTGCACTTCTGTGTCCTGTTTCTGAGTTGTTGGATAAATGTATTCTTCAGTATATTCTTCTTTTGCCTGCTGTGTTCTGCATCTGGGTCCAATTTCTTCACACTTCATGCCACATGTACTCTTGTGATTTGTTCAAGAAGTTCTGCCATTGTGACTTTTTGGACCAGGTTTTGAATACCTTTATGTCAAGTTAGATAGTAAAAAAAAAAGTTTTTTTCTTTGTCAATGCAACCATACTTAAGAGAAATGCAGCTTAAATCCTTAAAGCCCTTATTTATCAAATCTATAATCTAAATCCAAAATTACATCTTGGCCAAAAATGTATCTGCCTGTTGCCTTTTTTCCTTTTTTCTTAAAAAAAAAAAAAAAGTAATTCAACCTTTTAACATCAGCTTATATTTGCAGAAATATTTCATGTCAAACTAGTACAATCGTACATTTCTACATAGTAAAGACATTATTATCAAAGTGAGAACGATTTAAAGTCTTACAAAGTCCCTTAATGTGGTATGGAAATGGACATACTTAGGTAGAAAGGTTTTGGAATCTGCACAATTTATTAAAGTATAATTTCAATATAAGTTCAACACACAACTTCATATTATTCTACCTGTCATCATTTTTTATCATCTCTTGATTAACCTTCTTTTTGACAACACATCCTCTTTTTGATTGTGTTGCAAAACTACCTACTGTTTTCTGTAAGAAAGGGTGACACAAATAAACAAAAAATTTAGTTCAGTTTTGTGTCTCTGATGTGAACTGAAGGGTTCTTGGTCAAATCAAACTCAGATGCAGCTTTTTCAGATGTACATGAAATTATCTTGCAAGTACTGTACTGTTTCTGAGCTGGTGTACAGCAGCACTACTTCCAGTGTCACTTTGGTAGCTTTGACTCCCATACAGCTCATTTTAGCGCAATAGGGGATATCCCAGTGTATATCTGTGTGTGTATGGAAGCATGTGTGGGCATGTATGGAAGGGGGCGTTCAAGTGAGCGGGGATTTGTGAGTGTATCTGACCATGTTGGGAGTGTGTGCATATGAGTTTAATCATTTGTGTATGTGAGAATGTGAGTTGGTTTCAGTGCGTGTGTGGGCGTGCATGCGTGTGTATGGGAGACTGCGTGTGTGTGGTGTGTCAGTGAAGTGCGGCGGTACGGCAGGGGCGTCTGATCCCTCCACCTTTTAAGAACATCAGAGGGTGTGAAAAGCACTGATTGCCCTAACCGCTCTCATTGGGACTCAGACCCCCGGCTTAGTTGTGCTTGAGCGAGTTTGGAGAGACAAGAGAGAGATGTGTGTGTGTGTGTGTGTGTGTGTGTGTGTGTGTGTGTGTGTGTGTGTGTGTGTGTGTGTGTGTGTGTGTGTGTGTGTGTGTGTGTGTGTGTGTGTGTGAAGGAGGGAGGGAGGGAGGGAGGATGAGAGGTAGGGGAACAAGGGACAGGGGGAGACCGGAGCAAGAAGAAGGGAGCGAATTAGTTTGAAAGAGCAATGGAGAAGGAGGGAGGAAAACAAGGGTTAGCGAAGGAAAGAGTGGGTAAACAAGCAAATTTGGATTGAGAGGGACATGGTAAGAGAATGAGGGATAAGAAAGAGAAACAGGCTAAAAGACTGCGTAGAGGAAAGAAAGGAAAGGACAGAGTAATAAATCATGCAAGTTAGGGAAGTCACAAGGAGAAGAGGGAGATGACACCTCAGATAAAGTCAGTCCAAATAAATATATTTTGTTAACCAATATACTTGAGTTTAACCCATATATAATATATTAACAATATTT